>NC_060214.1:13724642-14033214 GCF_021130785.1 Homalodisca vitripennis | reverse complement strand
ATACTCAATAGATTTGTAAATTTTATGGAAGCGTACAGGCAAATGTGAATTTTCAATACGTTGAGTGACAGGCTTCGTTTTGTAATCTTCATTCTACTAGATAGTGCAATATTGCACAACTAGCTGTAGTCTGGCTCTAGACCGAGTTCTCCTCCACCTATACTGAACCCAACGGATAAAATTAATCTAAACAAACTAGGAAAATTTAGGTATCCTGCTTATCAGATCATAGCGCGATCATTTATTAGATAATTAAACATCAAGGCAATACTATTAATAAGCTCTTTGTTTGTTTGCCTTATAGTATTAGAATATAGTGATTGGAGCTGGAACCAGGTAGATTCGCACCCTCAGAGACTCAGACCCCACTCACATTATAGTGCAGAGGATTAGAACCCGGAAGCATTTTTACTCTGTTAGTCACCTAATACTCTTACCCAATCAAATTCAGATTTGACTTATTTGTAATGTCATCTTACAATGATTACTATGCGTGAATAGTAAAAATTACAAGAAGAAAAAATGACACCAAAAATGTATAATACACTGAAATTGTCACAAATCATTGTTTACTTATGAGTATAAGATGGTATTGAATAAGAATAACTTGAGGAGGAAAACTGTGCCGGACTGGCCTTGACCCTCCGCGTTCGTGAGTGTGGGGTACATACGAGCGAGGCGACTAACTTGCTCTTTAGGCCCAATCCTTATTTGCTAATACTATAGAGACCAACAGCAGACGTCACCGTCTTTTATTTTTTTCAACGCAGCATATTATTCAAAATAAGGAATTTGTTGATAATCCATTTAGGACGCGTCGATGGTAAGGCCTCCGATTTCAGATCTTTTTCAAGATGAATATTGTGTTTTTTCTCTACCTAACGATCTAAATCTGGAGCGTGTGCTCGATCAGAGCTAACGAAATATTCAATAATATTACTTGTACCAGAGGAAGAGAGTATTATTAGAAAGCTACATTCGGTGTAAATTGAAAACTTTTGAGAAATGGGGATATAACAGAAATTAACCAAATTTTAGTTTATTACTGGACATATTTTAGTATTCGTCTTCATTTTCGATTATTCTAAATACCAAATTGTAATATTATTTGCACATATTTTATCAGTCCAGTTTACTCGAATTCAATGTTAGAAGCAGGATTTTTTTAATACCCTACTCGTTGTAATGAAAAATTGTTTCTTTGATTTTTACGACCAAATTGTAAGATTAGTACGCAATCCAAATTGAAAAAAGTTTGCATTCTAAATTCTCTAACACTGGTGAGAAACGTAAATTTTTCTTATTTTTCAGGATTGCGTGATTGATGCTACGACTAACAAAAGGTTTTCCGGCTTAAGCCACATCGAATCTTTTTAACGATCTCCTTTTAAGCCTTATTCTGCCCATCCTCATCGGCCGCTGGCCTATGCGAGGATCTTATCGAACAGAATAAGGAGGACAGTTGAACTACAAACATCCTATTTCCTTTTTTGAGAATAATTACTAACACATTTCTAATCTTAAACAATCGGACAACAAATTTATCCGTCTTCAGTAGATGTTTTGATATATTAATCGTTGGCCAAAATATTTTAAGATTTACATTAAGTTAGCAATTTTCAACGCGTCTTGAACCGGAAAACGTTGATGGCAAGTTATTCTTGTTTCATTTTTTCACAAGACTTTCTTAATTTACACTCGTAATTTTGTACTTATGTAAAGGTTGTCAACTAGCCACTTCGTGTTCTTAACCCTTATAGTTCCTGAGTGTATTTCAGCACGCTAAGTATACCTATAATTGGTTGAGCTTTAACAATTGGGCTGGAAAATATCCATTTCTGTCTGTCTGTTTGTCAGGACGAAATCTCGATAACGGAGTGGCAAATAGACTTGAAAGTTTGCCTGATGTTTCATGTATGTGTTAGAAACACTGAGTTGGATGACGGTGTATCTCACTCCATAGAATTTGACACAGCGTTAGCGAATATTTTATCTTTGGTCTTATGATAATGGATAACCGTGATGGCAACAAGAAAAGACAGAATAAATAAATTTGTAACCAAACTGAATCCATCATTTAAGGTTTCAACGTGTGACTTTTCATGTAGTAAAACGAAAAAGAGTAGAAAATCAATGTTAAAACTTGCTTCGGCGCACTCTTTTAGTAGCATCCGTAGCTCAGTGCAACCTTTATTATTTGAACACTGCTATGTAACCTAATTCAATGAATAAAAATGGGAATGCATTATGTGCAAAGATTTCTCGAGAAAGATTTACTCTGTTGATTTTAAATTTTGCGTTAAATTTAATTTCTACATAGGCAAGAATGTGTTGTATGATGGTGTATGTCGAACCATGGAATTTGGCTTGGGCGTCATTGAAGCCTATGACTCAGTAGGCTGAGTATAGTTTCTTATTTGCCTGCCGGAGGAAATGTAAAATTTCCTGTTCGATTGTCCGTCTTTCTACCCGTCCGCAGGACATTTCGAGAATGGAACGAACTACAGATTTGAAAATTTGAATACAACCTTAGAGAAGTTTGTTACTCGACACGTGATGTGTCGTACTTCTACCTTGATTATGGATCCTAAACTGCGCGCACTGCATTAGTTCTTCGACACTCCGCTTGGCGCTGCTCGCCGGTTACTAATAGCGTGTATTTCTAGCGATAACCGCTAGGTGGTACATCTGTCGAGGGATTTCATACGAGCACGACTTTATAGCATTGAAAATTTTATCTTCTCAGAAGGATCCATAATCAATGCTAGAAGACTGAGGTCTTGGAATTCAATGTTCAAGTCTATTAGACTTAGGCTTTAGAACGCTCATCACTTATATTTACCATCAACGAGTATATTTTTCGAATAATATCTGATTTAACACAATTTGCTGCGTTTTTTACAATGTTACTTATTTCCATGTTTAAGGAGCCAAGGTGGTGTTTTGGTTTTAACCCGGATGTGCAGATTTTAAACCTCTCCACAGACAAAAAATCTCTGATCCTGTTTGCTAACTCTCAGTTCCCTGTTCTGTATAACTTTCATGAGGATACCATGCACTTCATGCAAGGACATGTAAGTATTCCTTTGAACTTTATAGTTAGCCCACTGTTTATAAGGCTGGAACAATGAGCGGTCTGTACAGCAGCATGCAGAGATCAAGGGAAGAATCAAACTGATCTAAAAGAAAAGCCACAAATGCAGTGCTAGCAATAATAATTATTGTGTGTAAGTCGAATAGTCATTGTACAAGATAGAGATTTGATATGTATTTTCACATTGTTTGGTTTTGTACGGCAATTATTAGAGATCTAGGCCTACACAACAAATATAATTAATCTTTCCTTCAAAATATGTACGTATTTCTTCAATCCACGCTGGCATTTTCTTATGTTCTGTGTCGTACTTCTATGTTTTAATCAATTGTGCTCCTAATGAGAAAATCATTTCAACTGGATTACATTTGTTTGTAGCCTATGTATCTCTGATGTCGAAACGATGTGAAGAGTTCGTTTTGAGTTTCATCGCCGACTGTTCTCTTCAGACGGATGTTTATTCCAGATTCCAGGAGTCAATTTTGTCACAGGGTTTATACTTCCTTATTGTCACAGGAAGCTGAACTTAACATCCTTATTGAATCAAACCGTTGAACCATTGCTCTACATTATGTGTTGTACTTCTATCTTGTTTTACCAAGATGTGACAGTTACCACTTCCGATTTCCAAAATAAAGCTAGGGCATCCCCTATCAAATGGCTAGTTCATACTCTCATGTAATGAAGCGTTTCTTTTTCTACACAGAAGGAAATTGATGTTGCTCAAACTGTTGATAAAGTTGTCAAGTTCATATTCGGCACTAAATTCAAACTGTTTTTAAAAAACAAAATTCAAGTTCAATTAGACTACTCAGTGTAGCTTCGTTGTTTTTGAGGTCACACTATTCAAATTAATGTGTCACTTAATCTAATGACTTACACATATCCTGCTTTCTGACTGGAACCAGTGCATATTCTCTTACAAACCAAATAACATGAATTAGTTTAATTTCTTAAATAGATCATACTAAGACATAGAATTCCTTCATCAAGCAATTTATAAACTAGTTTATTGTAGCTAATTTCGACTGTAGCAAGTCCTTCTGATATCAATTGAATTTGAGGATTTAGGTGAGTTTAATCTTCTTAGTACTTTCTACCTTAGTAATGCCGCATGACTTGCTAAATTAATAGCATCAGTTGAGTTCTTGCATTCTCCTACTGTTGGATTGCATATGCAATTAATGCCTGTGATTGTTTGGAAGTATTTGCTTCGAGAATATACGTGATTGTTGAGTTTTTAAATATGATTTGTTCACTTTTATTTTGTGTACCGTACTAAAATCATTTCTCGGCTACGATTTCTGTAAAATCTATAATCATAAAACTTCAGATAAAACATTTGATTAAACACTACGGCGTTGAAACGATGAACAAAACGTAGGGCCGAGGGCGTCTGCCTTTCCAGCCATAGTCAACCGGTTTATTGCTTCATATGTGCCACTACGGGATGAGCCGAAATTGATCGACCGTCAGTCTCTCGCCTTGTATGGTGCGAACAGCGTGTTGTTTGTGCAGTTTGTGAGTCTTCACACAGCTATATTAACCTCAGGTACACTCTTGATATTTCTTTACTTACAATTTTATCTATTGTCATTTTTTACATGATGAGTTAACCATCATATACCGATTTGTGCTTACTTAAATCGATGTATAAAGTATTTTTACACCTGAAGACGAGGATAGATTCCAACCTTCGAAATGTAGTGTTCTATCTTTGTAACACATTTCGATGACAATGTCCAAAATCCTGTTTTCCGCTAAAATTGTGTTATGTTTCCAGCTGAACAAGATAAGTTGCTTTGGCGAGAAACTCGACGGGTTCTCTACTAGTATCAGCTGACAGCGGGCCCAATAGCCGAGTGATCATTTGGGACTCTCGCCCTTGGTAAATAACACATTTCAGAATGAGTAAATTACTTTGCTAGAACACTTCCAAATATGTACTCATATATAATATATATATTTACTTTATTATTCAGCATCATTTTTTATCAAAACAAACTTACCAAAACAGCCCAAAAACTCAAAATGATTGAAAATGAGTTAAAATGTAGTTTTAAAAGGCAATGATAGAACTATGAATAACATTTTGTCCGTCTCTGTTTACACATTTGAATAACTTGTACCCACCAGTTCGTTAAAGACAGTTCAGAAAACTCGTTATTGACAAAATAACGAGTGGTGGCGTTTTTGGCACCGTAGTTTTTAAAGAGGCTGGACATATTTGTTATTATTTCATTAATGCTTACAACCTTACGAAGGGTGAGGTGGTTTACCTCTTTTACGGGCGACGGTGGGGAAAGATAAAAACACTTCGTTTTTAATGCAGCTTTTAGAAATGATGTCTATGTCACGCTTTTGTTCGTTTTGCAAGGGTAAGATAGAGATTTCACTCAAATGTTCAAGGTCACACATAAGCTCAACGATTTTTCAAGGTCAAGGAATGGTAGTTGGAAGTTGGAGGAGAAGAGTTACGGCACGCATCAAATTTAAATTTTCCTCAGCAAAACCTGTTCCGATACGTGGTGTGGTACTCCTACCATGTTCATGAAGGATTAGATGAATAGTCCATCATCACACTGGTGTATGTTTCCTTCAAGGTCGAATCTTGTTTCAAGCGTTAAAAAGCTATTTATAGATTTTTCCTGCTTAATGTATTTATAGTGATATAAGTGCAGTGAAGATTAAATTGTCCTGCCCACAGTGTGGTAGAGGTGCTGGAGAATGTGCACCCGAGTGGGACAATCTTGGCAGGTATGAGCGTGTCTGGGGAGTACCTGGTGACGGTGTCGCCCCTTCCACACCCACTGGTTCAGGTTTGGATCTGGCGTGAAGACAAGCACACACCTGCCGGTGAGTGGTGAGGTCAGCTGAAAACATGAGGTCTGATAGTAAGAAAAACCAGGGTCTAAGGTCGTAACAGGATGACCATGAACAGAAAAAGTAAAGGGTTAGTCACAGAGACATTGTGTAATAAGTTTTTTTCATAAGCCAACAATTTTTACTGCGATATAGACTAGCAAAAGAATAAAAAAGTCTACACAGACTTAATGCATACGCTTCTACAAGTTGCAGGACTGAAAAATTTGCAATACAATCTCAACAATTTCCATAACCGCCAGATAGTTGTCCTAAGTCATCCAAATGTTTGTGTAGATCTTATTCCACTTAATATTTGATACTTTTATAGAAAGGATGGGGCATTTGCCATCGTTATGTTTTACAAGGATTAAATGAACAACACATAACGATAGCAAATTTTCGAAGTCCTGTTACTCCTTTAAATCTACCATCGTCAATGATAAATTTGAAAAAAGGCTACTTTTAAGTTATAAAGTTTAAGTTACTGAAAAGTTATACAGTTCAAAATAAAACTTTATCCCTCCTTTTTAAGCCTTATTCTGTCAATCCTCATGGGCCACTGCATTGTGCGAGGGTTTTATCAAACGGGGGGGGGGGAGAGTCGATACAGTACTAGTTCGATGGTACTGTTAAATTACAGGATTTGAACCTGCGCTATCTATAACACTGGTATGTCTGGTGTCAGACCACTCAGCCATCGGCACTCCCAATGTATATTCGCACCCCCTCTCTACGTTTATTCCTTGTATGTTCTCATATATACATATACATATTTGACATTAATAATATTTATTTCTCCTCTAGCTGATAAATACATCATTGAGTCATACGGAGATGTCGTGGAGCTGGTCATGAATCCGAGATGTGAAGAGGAATTTGTGCTGACGAGTCAGTTAGCAGTGTTTTTCTTTTCTTTTGTGAGTATTGTGGAAATTTTACTTACATAATCCCATAAATTATAGTCACCACCACTAACAAACAATAATGCTCTGGTTGTTACCGAATAAAAAAAAACTTAAAAAAACCATGAGGTACGAAACTCTAAAAAATTTTAAATCGTACTATGGACACACAGCGACAATGTCTTATTTCACGAGTCAGTGCTAAGAACGCCTCTCTCTCTCTCTCTCTCTCTCTCTCTCTCTCTCTCTCTCTCTCTCTCTCTCTCTCTCTCTCTCTCTCGCACACACACACACACACACACACACACACACACACACACACACACACACACACGATAGCCCTAACAGTACGAGACCTCTCGAAGTAGGGAGACGTTCAGATAAGTTATAAATACATAAAGTGTTAATGTTTACTTACAACTTTTTAATATTTTTGCATCATATTTGCAGAGAAAGGACGCGAGAAATCCAGGTGAGAGGTTGCACTGTGAGACCCTTCATCAGATTCACAGCCGTCTGGGCACTTTTACAGATACAACGTATTTGCCAAGAGAGGCAATAGCTCTGTCCTCTACCTCCAAAGGTTAGTTACAGTGGAAATTCTTTTTGGGGTCACCTAAAATAACATATGTTATATCAGAATTTCACCGAAATATGATGTACCACAGTTCACATTACTCTTAAGCACGGCTGGGATCTGACAGTCACAGACTTAACTTTTGGAATTTTTAAAATTCATTTAAGAGATCCAAACAAAAGTCGACGACGAAGAAGCTCACAATGAATTCTTTACATCGTTTCGACATCAGAGACAAACAGACTACAAAGTATAATGCAATGGAGAGGTACCTATTCTAATTGCCTAATGAGGTGCACGACAATATACATTGACTCGATAAAACTCATTTAATCATTATCCAGTGGTATGTACCATTTAAGGGCCAGATTTACGAATTTGCCGCCCATGGGGCCAAGGTATTACGCCGTCCCCATTCAGAACCATTCAGAAATGAATACTTTACTCAATTTAAAACCACTTAGCCTGACTTTAATGATATCATTGACACATTCGCTAATATTAAAGCTGGCGAAAAAAATCTGAAAACGTGAGTTTCAACTATTTTTAAAGTTTTACTATGAATTAATTGTTTTAGCTGTCAATAAACAATGTTATCATTGAAAAGTTTTTGCTTTCTTAATTTCCTGATGTTGCTTAACAACCTAACCTAACATAACATAACCTTGACTTAGGCGCTGAGCCTTAAAAGAGAGAGAGAAAGAAGTTTTCTAAGGCTAGTATCAAAAACTTTTGTGGTATGTCTCGTATTTCTACATTAGCAATAGAGTTAAAAACCGACGTCCCTTTAAGTCGGGATTTACAGGTTTTATTGTTTTAACTAACAATGGCAAACAAGTGAGTGCTGAATAGTAAATGAGAGATACAGGTACACTGTACACTTATTGAATATAACTGATATATTGGTATTACACAGCCCAATAAACTTAATCACGACGCCCCTAAATGATAATCCAATGTTTGTAACGCTTTTGTGTAGGATATGTGATCGTGTGGGAGGGCAAAGATAAGCTCCACCACACCATACATCACGGAAAACACATCCGTCTACATTTGGAGCAAATAACGCACATTGAGGTGGTAGATGGGTAAGTCTCTTGTTATGAGTTTCTGTTGAACTTTGTCTTCCTAGAACATCGGAAAGTTGGAAAAACAAATATTTAGTTATTTAAGGGGGTGCAACGCCATTTCCACCCCTAAGAACGGTTGATTTTTATGTTAAAATCTTACTTTGTCTGTTGCGAACATAATGTACGTGTTCATTTCAAATCTCATCATTCTGTGCCATCGGGATATTTTGAAAACAACATATAATTTCTTCTGGGGGTTTCAATCCCATTTCAATCCTTGTAGATATTTGATCTTTTAATTTTGGTCTCTATTTTGTCCATGAGGCACCTTGGATAAAATTTGAGGTACCATGAGGCGTGTGCCAAATTTCAACTTTAAGAGATATCGTAAAGTTGGAGTGATAAATGAGTGAGTGATTAAAGGTGTTGCCTTTCATGTAGAGATAACATTCCTTTCTTTCTTAAAGGAATTTTAAAGTATGAACACTTATTTGACTTCAATGAAGCATGATAACGTAAAGTTAATTTGACATAATAACTAAATATATATTATTTAAGGGGGTGCAACCCCATTTCCACCCCTAAGAACGGTTGATTTTTATGTTAAAATCTTACTTTGTCTGTTAAAATCTCATGATTCTGTGCCACCAGGATATTTTAAAAACAACATATAATTTCTTCTGGGGGTTTCAATCCTTGTAGATGTTTGATGTTTTAATTTTTCTGTTTTATCCATGAGGCACCATGAGGCGTGTGCCAAATTTCAACTTTCAGAGATATCGTAAAGTTGGAGTGATAAGTGAGTGAGTGATTGAAGGTGTTGACTTTCATATAGAGATAACCTTCCTTTCATTCTTAAAGGAATTTTAAAGTATGAATACTTCTTTGCCCTTGATGAGGCATGATAACGTAAAGTTAATTTGACATAATAACTAAATATAGTTCTGTTAAGTAAAAAAAACTCTTGTGTTTTATTGTAAACAAATCTGCAAATCTTTTGTTTTTGTTCACAGAGTAGTTGCTATAGCGACAGTCTCGGGAAACATAAGGTTTTATGACTACAGTCTTAAGTTTTTGTGGGCCAGTAAAGAGCAGCTTGGTACTTTGTTAACCTTATCCTTCAATCTGTATGGTAAAGCTAGAGGTAAACACTGTTTTATATCTTCCATAGAGGTTTTATAGGATTTAAAAACTAATTATGTACGAATTATGTAATTTAGTTAAAAGAGTTTATAGGAAGTTAGTATCTGAGTTTGTCATTCAACGTGAAGAAAATATCCTCTCCAATAATTTACTTCGTCCTCATTTGAGTCATTTAAAGTTAATCTGCTAATACAAAACTTAAGAGCTTAGGAGTTGTAGTCACTGATGACCTACTATGGAGAGTATTCAGTCATACTCATGTCACAGAAGTGGTAAAGGTAGAATTGGATCATTCTGGCCAATGCAACTATAAAAATCAGCATTCTAGAAATGTAGAAAACGGATTAAAGTATAAATAGACAAATATCTATAAACATGTTAACCAGTGACCGGTAGAGTCTAGTTCAAGTTGATACTACAGCCGCGATTTCCAACAAGCACTTAAAAAGATTTATTTTTGAAGTAGCTTCTGACTTTTGGAATTCTTCTCAACTTATTTACTGGAACAAATTAACTAAATCCGTTTAGAGTACGATTTGGTGGAGTATGCTATAAGAGATTCTTTGCACCTTCGGAAGTACTAATGGGTTATAAGTTAATATTCTCCGAATATGTAAACAGTGTTATTTCAAAAGCTGTCATGAAATTAGGTCTTGTGTTTTCCTTAGAGAGGGAGAGAGAGAGAGAGAGAGAGAGAGAGAGAGAGAGAGAGAGAGAGAGAGAGAGAGAGAGATTGGGTAAAAAGTTGTAAGTCTCTATACTACAACAACATATTTAATATTTAGATTTGATCTCATCATTGACATAATTTATACGTTAAAATATTGTTTATAAGTGTAGTATAAGACCACTTAAATTTTTCTTCACTCGTAAATTCAACAAAATTAATTCCCATAACGTTGCTATACTATTAGCAATGCATTACACAATAATATTATAGTATACAATTTAATTTTCATTATATACCCGTAATATTATGAAAGAATTATTATAATTAATATAAAAAATGTATTTTGTTTTTGTATTTTGGTAGACGTGGTACACGCAGTGTGTCCAGTCCCGGCTCACAGTAGCAGCTGCGCAGTGACTTGGCGCAAAGAGACAGAACAGCTGATCGACGCTACATTACAAAACAATCCCCTGAACGTCCGTCATTTTATCATTAGTGAGTATTGGTTCGCAATAACAATAATATGAGTACTTAAATCAGCGCGCTACTCATACTCTCAGAGCGAGTACTTTTCGTTCAACTAACTGTCTTCAAATTAAAGTACACTACTCCCGCTTTAAACAAACTTATTCAATCAAAAGTCGTTTCACAGATAGTTTGCCGTCAGGTCACGTCTTGGATTGTTATTTAAACATATTATGTGAAATAGACTAGAGGCAAATAATAAAATAATTTATGGACAAAAAGTAAGGGCTCTGTGGTGTAATGGATCATCGTTCTCGTCCGGCAAGAGAGTGATCTGGGTAATATTTTTTTATAATAGGGCATTAAGCTGTGTTTAGATCGTTTACTAAAATGTATTTAAAAATCATAAAAATTTAAAAATTAAGTTAAAGAAATGATCATTACGTAAAAAAAAACATATTTTTGCCACAGTCAACTGGATACCCGGCCCAATCAGAACATAAGCAGTTCTTGAATCAGAGGTCCTGTGCTTACTGGTTTTTAGAAAGTTGTTTTGTTGTCTGAAATATTTTTATAATAAAAAAATCGTTTTTGGTATCTCAAAACCAATCTTATAATCTCTTATAATGAGTCAACTTGTTTGTATATTTACATAATGTCATTATGAGTGTATTAATTTAATTTGTTTTAATAGCAGCTACTTTTTGGTGATACACAATAATTGTGCCTCAGTTATGTTGTGTCAACGATTTTAAAACTGTATTAGCCTACAAATTCCTTTATAACATATTATTTAAATGAGAAACTAAAAATTAAGTTGATTTTGCTTTTACAGGCACAAAGAATGGAGAAGTCGCTTATTTTAACTCAACAAAAGAGATTCCGAAGAAAATGCTGTACCCCTCCAGTGCCAACTATACTGCGATAGATGTCATGCCTCAAAGGTACCGCTTTGTGCCTTACTGTTCAAAAGATTATAATATATATATATATATATATATATATATATATATGTACAGTTAAAGTTACATGTGAAACTTCTTCATCGCAAGTATATTATTATTGCCACCTTACTACTTTCATAATAAATAATATATGGTACCCCAGGAGGGTTCTCTTCTGGCTAGCTTACAACTTCCAGTTCCAGTTCCTATATTGGGTACAGCAACAACCATTGTGTCACATCTGGCAAACCTATGGATGTTCAGTGAGCGGCACATTACTAACCACAAATGCTAAGATATTAGGGTAAAGGGTTGATCGATATGTCAGTTTACTGCTGAGGATGACTGACGGATTGGGTGGAATGATCCATACAGTAGGGATGACTAAAAAAGTGCAGTTGGCGGCGACCAATATTATTGAAATGACCGCGCGATGTTGCCATTCAGCACATTAACTGCCGCCCGGCACGGCCCGCTGTGGTGCAGCGGGGACAAGTTTGGCTACGTCGCTCAGTTCTCATTGGCTGCTCCAAGGTCACGCATCAAATAGGCTCCTCCCTCAATAGTACTTTTTCGTACTCCCTACTGTAGAGTTATAGGATCACAGGCTGGAACAGAGTCAGCCTCCATTTCTAATGTGAAATGACTGAGATATAGTGTTCACTATACCTCCTCATAGGATCTTGACAGGATATTACCCATAAAACTTACCTTACCCATACCTGGACATTCTGTTACTCTGGAAGCATGTCAAAGGTCCTTTTAAGAGTAAGTACAATGAGAGTTTTCTCATCTTCTATTCCTAAGTCAGTGTTTCCCTAACTTTTTGGGCTCAAGGTTCCCCTTAAGTTTGTACTACTTTCCGCGATACCCCTCCCACCAGCTTATCTCAATAGAGCCGATGAAGAATAACAATACAGTATTGTTGCTTTACAATTCACGTAATAATTCATTCTCGTTGGTAAAATATTTGCCTGTACACCTACTGTAAATTAGCCATCATACAAATATCTTGCTGTTAGAGATGTACCGCTCCTGGACATCCATAAGGTTGCCCAGATTTAAGTGACTCGTCTGTTTTGCTGTACCCAGTGTGGGTTTCATCTGGAAGGTATAAATCAGCCAGAAGTGAACCCTCCTGGGGGAATCATTGCTTACTCTTGGAAACCCTCTTTTTGCACCAAACAGAACGTTCATGTCAACTTCAGTTAAAATATTAAGAAACGGTACTTAAGAAATGTTTGTAAGATAATTTAAATTGTCAACTTCACATTTATATTTAGACTAATGAAAACCAAGTCTGTGCTGCGTGTTCTTTTCGTGGTATTTGAATCCATAGGCATTTTTAGATTTTTAACGGAGAAGATTTTTGTATTCATTATACAGTTATTCTTAGCTAAATAAACATATAATTTGTGCAATACGTGCTCTCTAACATTGAAACATCAGTCTTACAACTTCAAATGTTAATAGGTTAATAAGACTTTGAGCTAGGTAATATCAATCAATTATATGAAGATTGATACTAACTCTTATTAGATTACCAATAATACTGAAATCGACACTAGCTCTCAGTAATTTTTAAACTTGTGTTTAATGAAAATTTGTTTTACCGTTACCACAGATTACTTGAAGAAGCACATTTGAATAAATTTAACTTAAGCGTTTGTTTCAGTCCCTACATCTGTGCGGGTACATCAGAGGGACAAGTGATCTTGATTGACTTTTGTGACTGCAAGATCAAGGTCACAAAACAGTTGCCAATAGGGGAGGATGCGTGCAAAGCCGTATCTTTTCTACGATATTCGCCCTCAGGTATTTGATTTTGATTTTGAGCTTTCATAAGTTTAATTCTTAAATTGTAAATGGCAATAATTTGCAAAATAGATTGCAAATTATTAGCACTTGGAAGATTTTAATGTTATTAGTTGATGAAAAGTACCAAAGATATAAACACATCAAGGAATAAAAATATTAATAACTTTCGTTTGGTAGAGTTGCTTTTATAACAAAAATTCTCTTTGCAACAAGAACTAAGTAATCACACTATTATTGGAAAACCGCTTACAAAAAGTCACTGTTCGTTTGTAGTTCACGCAGGGTGGGGTAAATATCCCTCCGCCGGTGTGGTGTCGCCCTCCCTCAGTATCCCCACCACTGCTCGGCACTCGCCCGCTTGCTCTATCCCCTGACCTGACCACTGCCACACTTAGTGGCTAACTTCACACCAAAGCGCAAGCCCACTGGATACGTCTATGGCTACTTTAGTCTGTTCAATCAATATTTTACGCTTGTGTAGGCTTACTCATAAAAATAGTATATACCTACTCACAAAAACATACTTATAGAATAGGTAAGTTGCTGCAGTGTAAACAAAATGGCGCGAACGATACACGATCCACACAGCTGATAAAACAGAGACGAGGAGATGTTTGTCCTACTCACCACCACTGGAGGGGGCCTCTCCTGCGCGTGGCTGCTCAGATATTTGTTTCTGCGCAGGTTTCTTTGCGAGCGGTTTATCTATAGCATTGCAACAAAACACCAACAGTTGCGAGGCTGAAAACGTATAATGTATCCTATTTCAATCTTACTGTAGACAGTTTCAATGTCGGAGAAAAATATCGACCTTGACAAATTAACGGAAGGATTGTTTCACACACTTTCCAATGCAAAGACATAAAAAATCTCATTATTTTCGACGTCAAAGATAAATGTTAAACTATTTCGAAGTGATGTTTGTCCATCGAGTTCGCGTCGATATTCATCGCAAACACGACGATCACCAACTTTGTGTTAATTATTCGGTTGTAAGGGTTTTTATTATAAATTATAAAATGTTTATGAATGTAAGGTAATGTAGTTAGTTGATCTAATTGCAATATAATAGTAAATAATAACAAAATGCGTGTACTAATAGGATGGTAAAAGAATATTTTTACTGAGATCATCTTTTTTGTTATTTCTCGAAGTATTGAACCGCATTTATCACACACTGTACCTATAATGTATGTTATTATAAATTAAAACTGTACTTGAAAAGTGTTGACTCATCGAACAAGATGTTTGGCAAATTGGAGTACAGTTTGTGTCAAAGGTATTTTCTTACCTTCTCCGGCCTATCTTAAGGTAGGAGTGTGTTTCAGCTAAAATATGTTATTTCTATACAAACTCAACTCAAGAGGTGAATTTAAGCCGAAAAAGGTAACAGCACTAAGTTAACAAGAACTTACGTTTATGGTTTTGTTAGCAACGACAGTCGTTGACACTTGGTGTGGTCAAAGTCACTCTAGTAATGAATCCGAAAAATATAACCGATCTATTTGAGCGTCAAGATTATTTTAGTCATGGATTCCCAAAGGGTAACCGAACGCTTTGAACCTCAAGACTCTTTAAGTAATGTATCTCAAAAGGGTAACTGAAGTCTTTGAACCTCAAGGTTCTTTGAGTAATGGATTACAAAAGGGTGACCGTTCTATTTGAGTCAAGATTATTGTAGTAATGGATTCCAAAAGTGTAACCGAATATATTTGAGTCATGTATTCCAAAACGGTAACCAATCTCTTTAAGTCTCAAGACTCTTTGAGTAATGGATCCCAAAAGGGTAGCCAAACGCTTTAACCATCGCTTGGAGCTGGCAGTGCTTTATGTCATCGTGCTTAAAAGATGTTGACTCATTAAAGACATTTTTTGGCAAAATGAAGCACTGTTTGTGTCAAAAGTATTTTGTTAGTACCACCACTATGTTCTTAGGTAGAACTATTATTCTACTGAAATCTTCTGTTTCTACCCAATCTCCTTAGCTCAAGAGGGGTATCACAACCGAAAAAGCCCACAAATCATTCAAAGCTTTTGTTTTCTTTACTTGCCTGTTACTAACTGCAAACGTGTCCGTATCCAGGACTGGTGCTCGCCTGTGCCATGTACTCAGGGGAGGTATGGCTGTTGGACCCTCTCCTACTCACTCCTCGTTATCTACCCCTCACCAACTGTGTAGACTGTATCACTCACTTAGTCTTCTCACCGAGATCCGATTACTTCGCAGTTGCGGTAAGTCTTGTGTTTCATTATTTGTAGTGTTAATGAAAACGTTATAAGAATTCTCAGTTTGGAGATAAGGGCTGTAATGTGATAATAATAATATGCCGAATGGTGAAAAAATAGTAAACAACTGTCACTAGATGACGAGATTAGCTGTATATCATCTCCAGTATGTATTTATCCACCAGTGGGATTTCTAATTTTTATTTTTATTCACAACTTATTAACATACATATAGATAGATCATGACTAAATTCATCGTTAATTACACAGGACACTGGGATGTGTATAACCGTGTTCTACCTTTTGGACCCCCCTGTATCTGTCGGCCAGTTCAAAGCTCACTCCAAGGTCATCAGGGACATTTTGTTTGTCGCCTCCGATGATCGTCTTCGGCTGTTCACCGTTGGCGAAGACCGCAACATTGTGCAATTTGAGATTGTCAACAAAAGGTATGTTGGAGCTAGGAATGGGTTTCGTAGTGGAGTTTTCCATTTTGTTGGAATTGATTTACTTAACGAGATCACTAATTAATAAAGCTATTTCATAAAGGAGTATATTATTAGTTTATTAATCGTAAGGTGGTGTGGGTTAATAATATGGCGCTAGAATAAAAATTATAACGTTTTATATAAAGAATTTAATTTTGTTTATAGAGATTAACTAAAAAATAGTGTTATGTACGTATTTTTCTTTACTTTTGCTATAACATTCCAAAACTTTGATAAACTGTGCTTATTATGCGAGAAGAATATATGTGCTCGTATATCTTTGAAGAAGGTGAGCTAACGTCCATTGAACAGTATTTTTAAAAATCCGTGATGGTATAATTTAGGCAACAATACAATGCATGAACATCTTGCCGAAAAAAACTTGACAAGTGAATATTTTCCAGGCGGTTTACTGTGCGAAACATCACCATAGAACATCGAAAATTATGGAGAAATTTATAATTTCAATGTTTTAATATTTGCTCTTGGTTGTTCCAGTGATGTAGTTACTGACAAAGTACTGAAGTTCTTCAACATCCATAGAGCCGAGCAGAGCGCAGTGCCTTGCTGTATTGTGCCTTACTCGCTGGACGAAAAGTACTACCTCATGGTCAACACAGAGGTGCCTCCATTCGTTTGTATGGATCGATCTACACTTTTGAATTAGACATTTATGCATGTGCTGAGTTCTGTGGACATAAGTGAAAACAAACACAAACTACCCGATATGCATAAGGTTGAATTCACAAGTTAAAACAGAATAACAGTAACGATTATGTTGTATACCCTGAAAACATTGGATACAGTACTTAGCTTTATTGGTATCATATTAATCTGTAGGATTTACTATCTTTTATTATTTCAGATGAAATTCAAGTTTCTGGAAGCAGACACGCTACGGTGCTCCAAAACTATACAAGCTCCTAACCTAGAATCTTCTATTAACTTTCTAGAGGTAACTTTAGAACGAAAATCGTTTAAATATTGTACAAGATTTTCTACTATAGGTCAAGGTACATGTATAGGAGAGTGATAGCTTAAAAGGAAATTGTCCTGTGAAGCCTGTTGTTTTTTACTTTTACCACAGATGATTATTTTTTGTTTTCAGTATAACAAATGTTACTGCACAGTAAATTCTTTTACTAAAAAAAGCAAGTTTGAAATATAGTATTCAATATAGCTGTTTTAATGGCCACCATATTAAAATTGGCACCTAAAGGTTTACATAGGTAATATTTTTTAGAATCATGAATTAGTACAGATTTGTAGTCTAAACACAATGAAGTCTGTATTGCTTCATAGTATACTTTATTGGCGTATATGTCAAGGAGCTAAAGCTCCCCTTACCAAATTTTGAAAGACATACATGAAATTTGCACCCAGTAGTTTCTTTTAAGCTAGAATACATTTATTTATGAGTGATTTCCAGTGTGAAGATTTCTGAACTCCTAATTTTAGAGGACATTTTATCCTTCTTAAACCACTAATTAAATTAAATCCCCTCTAACATTATTTTTTTATATGAGCCATTGCATTATATCAACATTGTTGGAAATGAGTATGAATATTCGTGCCCCATTCCTACTACGGGAGTAGGGTAGTAAGTAATTAATTTGTCCCACGCGAGCCAGAATGTTCTACAGGCAGCTCTGACCTCAACGAACACTGTTGTTTGGTTTAATTAAACTATCATTTCCAAAATGTTTATTTGGAGTTTCACAATAACAGAAGCTGTTAGTGTTTTACAGGGGATGACCAGCCTTACCTGTTATTTGGGACTGATCAAGAGATCGGTCTGCACATTCTACCTCCAGACGGCAACCCCTACAAGTCTTTAGCGTACAGGATGAGTCCTACACGGGTGAGATAGTGCGTGTTTGATCATGCTACTTTGTATCATTAGGGGTGCATCATGGATCAAAATAGAAATAAAGAGGTTAGGAAAAAACTAGCCTATAGCAAATTGCAATTTTTGTGAATACTGTCCATATTGGTTACCACCCAAGGTCTTTTGTTGTTGTTTTGAACTGAGTTGAAACATTGCTAACACAAGGACAATTGTTAAAGTAGATTGAATGCTAGTCGTAACTTCTGACGCAATAGTCTAAGATCTAAGTGTCCACGGGTAGACTTTAATAAGCGGCCTACACTCGTTATTCGATTGCTATTATTGAATGGTTCGATTATTTTTATCCGAAGGAATAATTCGATATTACAATTTATTAATTTAACTTAGCATATGATTTCAAATTATTAGTTATAGTAATTTTAATGCCAACAATAAACAACAACTAGTAACTAATATTTTTAGACTTTGGAAATGGCGATGAACATGAGGAAAATATGTGAGGTATTTCTCACAAGTGACGGGATTTGTTTAAGTGGCGTCAACATGAGGGTTTGGCTGCTGGTAACCCATGGGGAGAATCCTTTTCTCCATTGTACGAAAAGCGGTTACTCATTGATATCAAGCTGGGCAAGTTATAAATATTGTGAGGTTTCTTTGATATCTAAATCTACACTATAGTTGGTTTTTTTTTTTTGTAATGTTATTGATCAGTTTGTGTTTTTAAAAATTTCAATGTACGAGATTCTTCTTGTTACGGTAATTTATTACAACTCTTATTGTGTACGATTGTTACATATCGAAGTTGGATAATATATCGAATTCTTCGATAATAGTCGAAAGTCTCCCCGTGTTCACATTAACTAGGTCAGATTAAACTACATAACAGGCTGAGTATTTGTTGTTAGTGCTGGAGAATAGTTCAAGGGATGCACAATAAAACATTAATTTTTGTTATAGTCTACTTATTTATGTAAGAAAATCTGAATTTTATCTTTACATAACGTTTAACGATCATGTTGTCTTGTCCTTTTGGAAAGATAGAAATGTAGTTTGAAAAAAAAGATGAGATGTTGAGTTTAGCTACAGTTCATCTTCTTCTTAGAGCAGCGTCTGAAGTCTGACGCTGTCTCAGGCTTGTCTCCTGGAATCTGGAGTCCTATCAGGCTGAAGAGTAATAAAATCGACAGGCAAAAATCGAACTCCTTGCTTCGTTTTGACATCAGTCACCTAACAGTTACACCATCAAGTGTAATCTAACTGAAGAGATGTTCTCATGCAGATGCACATTTGTATGCACTACGATGTTTAGTCAGACTTCAGATTCTGCACTTAAGAGGAAGGTGAATTGAAGCACATTTAATCAACCATTCCCACCATAACTGCATTATGTGAAAAAGATAGTTGCACATTTTATGCCACCATTCTAAATAAATTGAATTTATTTTCTGTAACTAATGTTTTTTACTAGTGTCTATGATACATATACTAAATTTATAACTATTAAACTTAACCCGGTAACGATATTTTTAGTTGATAGATTGAATGCTTGCTGCAAAGATGGTGTTAATTAATTAAATTGGGTGTCATTTATTTTTAAATAGAAACAAAAGTGACATATTTAAAAAAAAAGGTTTTGTTTAAGAATGCATAATTTGTGTTTCAGATAATTTGTTGCAGAATGCATTCACACGGGAAATACATGTTTACAATATCAGAGAACTGTAGCGTTATAAATATGTGGAAAATCAATACTACGTAAGTAATTGTGTTGTTTTTTATTACTCTTTAATTTTTTTCTTCGTGAAACGCATTGCAAAATGAATACTTTCACGTTATTCAAGTTTATTATAATACAAACAAATAACAATAAATAGGACAGCCTAACAAACTATTTGTTTAAAATTTATTATTGATGATGAACGATTTGATAGGATAACAGATTTTTAGACATTTGCTTCCCCGTTAATGTTTTAAAAGTAGAAGCACCCACTACGTTTAGAGGATTGAAATCTATCCTTCTAATCAGGTGTCAAAGGATCTTAGGACAGTTAAGCAAACACAAAATATTTTAAATACTTTCAATTAAATGGCAAGAACTTAATGAACGCAAGGTTATCAACTAATAAAGGCATACGTAAAAAACTCAAAGGATGTACCTGAGGGTCCAGATGATTGGAAGGATTACGAACCATTTCATTACACAGAATAACACAAAATAATAACTTAAAATCCACCAGTGATTGTGAAAGAGTGTGAAAAAAGTATATGGGGCTTCCTGGGTAGCGTGGCAAGTCATTTTAAACAAAGAGGGGGACAGGATGGCGATGGTTAGGAAGGAAAGGGATAAAAGGCAGCTGCCTTTGGCCTTAAACTTTTAATTATTTACATATGTGATATTGTGTGTTTGAATTCTATTGGCTAAGGTTTCTTTAAATGTCACAATTTTGTTTAGGTTTCTTATTTAATTCTTTTGATATGCTAATTTATTGTGAAGCCTCAATTAGATTACATTTGAAAAATTCTCGCAGTGTGTGCATCTCACTTCATTTGATGATTTTCAGACCAACAGTGTTGAACAATTTTATACTTATCTAACCGCAAATGTCGAGATATTGGGGTGCAAGGGTGCTGCTGAGAGCCTCTGTTTGAGATGGCCAGGCTCCCTAAGTCTTAAAGACAGTTGTTGGCCTAAACATAAGGGCGTGCCACCCCTACCCGCTTGGACTAGAGAGGGTGGTACAGAGCCCTGGCCTCTTCTTCTTCCAAGGCGATAAGACTGTGATATTGTGGGTACCCACTATCTCTACTCATGAAATCTCGACAGGAGATGGCCCTTACGCCTAATCCTGCCCATCCGAAACGTCCTGTCTATCCGGAAGCAAACGCAAAGTTCCCTTTAGGGCTAAGTGAACTGGAGGCTTCACAACTTATTGATCTTAGAGAATAAAACAAATCATTCTGTCTCTGATTTGAAAGAGTACTTCAGCCACTTGTGAATTCTACTTAAAACTGCTGTAAACAATAATGTTATGATTACGTATGTATACTGTTTTTCAAGTGAGTTTTTGTTCAGAATATTGGGAAGTAATTTATGTTTCAATCAACCTACACTACAATTTCCGGAGTACAAACAGAATTTTAAGTTAAACATATGAAACATGAACTAAACTGCCTATATAATATTTTTGCTGTCAGACAGCAGCAACAAATCTACTCCAATTATACTGTAATGTTGACAGAGCCGTGGATGAGTTCTACGCCCAAGGAGGAGTTGGCCTAGATCCGTTCTTGTCACTGTTGGAGGGAGGGAAGGGAGGCAGTCAAGTAAAGGATCTTCGAGAGTTCTTCCTCTTCGGGCAGTTCATACATCAGGGAGAGCGACCTAACACTGTGCGGACTCTCTCCAAATCCCTTCAAGTTTGTGAGATGATTAACATTTTCCAAGCCCTCGGCTTCTTCCCAACCAAATACCAGGTGATATGCGATATTCGGTTTGTTTAGATCTGACTGGATCAGGTAACGATCAAATCTTCAAGAGATGAGATGTAACTCTTATTAACAGCTTAATCCAGCTATACGTAATCCACTATAAGTTTATAGCTTGAAATACAGTATATCACAAACTTATCAAAATCTTATCTTATAATACATCTTTATCTTTGTTTATAAAGTAAGATAAGTTGTTTTGTAGTTGTAATGCTATCTGCATAGAAGACTAATAACATCTCATTTCTTAAAATACCATTATTCAGCTCGATTTTTATTAATTCCTCTCAAGTACCAATCTTTATGAGCAAAGAAAATGTTTTTCTGGTGTTGTGATGTATGACGATAATTACTCAATTTTAACTTTTTATGCTCAGGTAAATAAACAACAGACTGTTATACTTAATTTTGTATAAGAACTGTATTAAAAGTATGTAACTGACTACTAAAATAATTGATGTTTCATTCTCATCCCCTTATCAATATTTTATAATGTGATGTCTATTTGTATAATAATTCAAATAATCTGTATTGTACCAAAACATGTTAAGTGTATGATTTTTTAGTCTGCCTTGCCTGATAAACAAATCAAGAATACGATTGAATCAAACCAATATCACCTAAAAAAATTTATTTTATCCTGAGTTATGAAGAAGAGTAACTTTTATGGAAACTCCAGAATTGTCTTTTGCTACTAGAAAGAGAAAACGTACTCAAATCAGCTAAAATCCCTCTTTTTATAAATTATTTTTCACAATTTTCTTGGGGACTTGGGTCCCTGGTTCTCAACTAAATTCCTCGATACAATACTGTGCCCTCAAGACCAAAGGGTTTGCGCTTTTTGATGGACCCAGTCTGGCACTGAATTTGTACATACTCCCATAATCATAGGGTGGATTTCAAGTTACAGAATTTGATATCCTCATATCTCATGACAACCACATTTTTACAATGTGACTTTGCCTGTCGGAGATGAAAATTAATTTTTCTTTATGGTCTGTACAGATTGACAACATACTGTACGAAGTGTTGGGCGCAGACGTGAGCAGGAAGCACCAATCTGAAACAAAGATCAAGTATGAGGACTTTGTGAAAGTCTACTTGAACCACCGTCCATGTCGGGAACTCACTGTAACAGATTTGCATCAAGCTTTCCTGGACTTCTACGAAGGTGCTTACTTCACCGACCGCGACCTTAGCCAGCGCAGACTTGATGTTGATCCTGTCTTCAATACAGAATCTCTGGTCGAAAAGCTTGTAACTACAGGTGATCATAATAGTTTTACCACTAAGTTACACGTCAATTTTTGTTTAAAGTTTGTTTTTTACAAAGGAAAGATTGTGAAGGAAACTTGATTTCCGGACGTTTTTACACTCTCTTTTTTGCTGCAATCTTGTTTTTACCGTAACAATCGCCGTAATTTTATTTAGTATTGGTTCAGTCTAGATGAAGTTCCCAAAACCATCATGTGACTTTGCACTGGTTTATTATAAATTTAGTCCACTTTTCAGAATTGGCAAAAAAACGACCTGACTTCGACTGATGATTGACTGATAGGTTGGTCTGCCAATTTATTGTATGAAGCATCGATTAATTTCCTTTTGAGAAGATTCCTGATGTATTATCCCCAATTCCAAATAATAAATAAGGCTCACTCCCATTTCCTCCTCTTTTGTCGCCATCTTGTTTCTGCCATGACAATCGGAATTTACTATTATCCTTTGGTTAGTTCCATGTGGTCGGACGGTGGGTGGAGACCTATCGTGACCTGTATTCTGTAGTTCAGTTTTAATAATTATTAGTGTTGTGTTTTCTTTTTATTAAGTGCATGTTGTAAAGTTAGTGTGCATGGAGTTGAAACACAACATGGTGGTTGTGATTACTTACTTCAGCGTATCACAATTCACTCTGGTATGATTTGTTTGTTTTAACATTAGCTTGCATTTAAGTGTTAGGTTAGTTATTTACCTGAGGAGAGGTCAGATTGCACTGATTTTTTTGTATCACTGAACGATGGTAAATGTCCGTTAAGATCCCGTTCCCTTCACAATACATCATATTCCTCACGGGTACATGCTGTAGCTTCAAGAAAAACTTAACGAAAGGATTTTTGTTTGGTTGGAATTGGCTCGTTTTTCTACACCTTTTTGTAGCTACTATTTGCGGGAAATTTACAGAAAATACGACTACAAAAGAGGAGCATGAATGTTCTAGGAATGAACCACATTATTACCCAAGGTGGTATTTTGCTCATTAACTAGACCCCTCATCTCTAGCGGTCTACAGTACGCTCTACCACTCCTGCCAATCTCCTTAGGTCTTCTACAGGGTCCCCTCATGTTTGATGTTCCCTTCATATTTCCTTTACCATTTTTCCTTCCACTCTTCTAATCGCGACAGAAACAATGTGTGTGCGAAAATAGTTTGTGAAATAGGCACAAATATACTCGACTTTATGGACATTCTTAAACTGAGAGAACATTGTACTATTAATAGCTTTTCATAATGTTTGCCTGATAAGTCTAGTTTTAACAACTGTACTTTTGAACTATTTCTTCTGGCACACAACAGTTTAAACTGTTCGTCACATTACTTGTGTATGATAACATCTTACAAGGTCATTCCACATGTACACTTCGAAATAAATTAATAATTCCTGTATATATTTTTAATATAACTTATTTAGATATTAAGAACGGATTAAAAATATGTGATGGTTTTTATATTGCCTTCTCGTTCGATGTTTTCAGAAAATGTTTTATTGCTAAATATTCTAAATTCTAAACACGAAAAAAATACTAAATTAATGGGACAATTGAAATATTAAGCCATTAAAACTTGGAATAATAAAGCTAAAATATTATATCCCAAACCACTAAGTTTTCTAAACTGATGTCTAAATATTTTACAATGCTGTGTATGCCTGTTTATGTTATATGCAATATGTCGTATGCCCAGGTGAAGAGACCACCTTCCAAGAGCTGTACACTTCCCTGAGCACCTTGATGGAAAGTAAGCTGGAGATACGGCATGAAGATTATTATTCAGTTCCCCCAATGCCCTTTATGCCTAAGGTATTTTATTTCTTGGACCTTAACACATAGAGCACTGGTATTCTTTTAGAATGATAACTTTTGTTTTAAAAAACTGTTTTCACACATTATTTTATAAGGCAGTTCAGACGTTCAGTAGATAATAATAAAAAATCTGTTAATTTCGTGCTCGGAACCCAAAATTCGGACCATATTTAATAATAATTTGCAGAACTGTGATAGAGTATTCGAAAAACATAATGATACATTTGTATAACATATACTCATATATTATAATCTTAAAGAAAATTAAAATTTGATATGAAGAACTCAATCTGTTGCACATCGCAATTTGCTATTTGAAATTAATGTAATACTGTATACGCAATACTCTGTCCATATGACCCTGGCCCTTGAAGTTATTATTTTTTAACTCTAGAGATCACTAGAGTTTGGAACTGTGCCAAAAACTTAAGTTATTAACCCAGCGCAAGTTTATAGCAGAAGAAGGATGTTGGAGGGTGTGTATAACGAAATTGTTTCTAATCCAAAAGCCTGATCTGCACCATTCAGGTGCAATGATTATTTGTTTTTCTACCGCAGTTCGGTTTTTAATTTAATTTCATATATTTTATTTCTAAGAATACTACGATTATTATTTAAAATATATTACTAATTGTTGTTCAATTCAATGTCAGCATAAAAATATATTCGCTTTGTAATTTTCATTTTTCAGGAGATGTCATTTGATACATTTTTCACGACTTTGTTGGGCTTCAAGAACTACATTTAGACTATTGTTTTTAAATTTGTTTGATACCTTCAGATTTTATTATTAAAATTTTAATTTTTGGATAACTTTTGATGTTGTGTTATTCTTTTATGTTATGATATTATACTTTATCTGAAACCTGGTCATGTATTTTCACTGGGATAGACAATATTGATGGGATCACTTGGTCAGGCTAAATAGACGTGGGAAGCTGGTCATTCTTGGAGTGATTGAACATTCCATGGACTTTTTAAGAAAGATTTCCTTACTGCAGATTCAGGAAATATTCTGTACTTAGGCTGTAGAATAAAAGCCTTTCTGAGGACAAGAAAGAGGATGGACTCATTGCTTAGTTCAGATTATACAAAATGGCGACATACATACGTATAGGATCTGTGTTTTGATTTTGTAGAAAAAATTATGACCGTCTTACATTTAACAGATTGAGTATTTTTGAGGATGTAATGAGATAAAGGCAGAGAGGAAAGTTTCTACCAGTCAAAGCGGGCAGGAGTAGCACTCCATTATGTTCAGACTACCAACTGCCTTTAACAGAGGCCCACCATCAGCAGCAATCATACTCTGCAGCAGACTAGACCTACCAATCTACCCTTGCACCCCAATATTTCAGAACTTGGGGTTAGTGATGTGCCGCTCCTGGACATCCATAAGGTTACCCACATTTATGTGACATTGCTTTTGCTGTACCCAGTATTATAGGTTCAAATGGTAGAAATAAAATAGCCAAAAGTGAATCCTCTTGGGGGATATCTGATTCTCAACGAACTGTTATGTCATAAATGGGAAATTACATTTGATTGAGATGAATTATTGAGTGGCCTAAATATTAAAAAGATCAAGAAGCATTTGTTGGAAGAAGCGGATTTAATGTATGAGAAGATAAGGTAGATCGCCATTGCACTGAAGGCAACATAAAAAGATTCAGTGACATTTTGCATCCCAACACACATCTCAGTCGACGAGGGTGCAGGGGCCAGAGGTTGGAGAACGACAGCAAACGGTGAAGTGGGCGTCACTTCTCAACTCTGGAGAGAGAATAGCAATAACATTGAGAGGCAATACGTCAAAACATTGCACTCAAATATCTTTAAACATTTTAAAGTGGTTGAATAGAAGGGCGTCTAATATGCCTGTAAGAGATTTTGCAATCAACCCAAGGAAGAAGCCGCGATCCCAAACCTGGGACGTAACAGTAAAGTTTTCTAACTAAATTTTGTTCCAGAAAACAACGACTCCTAATTAGGCTAAGTTAACCAATATGTTTCAGGGCTTCCTCTACAGTCAGTGGACCTAGGGTCCAGGTGCTGTAAGGCCCACATAACTGGGACGCCAGTACCTTTTGAAGGTTCCCTCTGCTTAACAAAAAAAAAAAAAAGATTTTGCATACAGTGAATGAAAATTTGTAAATCTTTAAGACGTTTGCTTGCATGCAGTACCGGTGCTAAAATAAGTCACACAACATTTCTTTCTTTCGGTTGTGGCCGACCGAGTGAATAGAGGTATAATAAATACTAGTTTAAAAATGTTGACTTTCTCCTCGCGGAAAGTTTACAACCCTGTAAATCACCCGGCTAGTGCTGCTCCCGTTTGAACAAAGTTTGGATGTTTGGACAAGCTTTCAATTTGTTTTACTTTTTGATTTTCATTTAACGTCTTATAATTGCTTCAGTATTTTCAATTTGAGATTCTAAAACTGAATTAGTAGTAAATCAATAATTATTCTGTTTTGTGTTTGTTTGCCATCATGGTTTTAATTTTGTAATTAATATTTTTGTAATTTATACAAAATGTTTATACTGCATTTGCATTTGACTGTTTAATATTAGTATTTTTTTGTTCAGCGTTATCTTTGTCTTTCTAGCGAATATACCTTGTATCCATGTGGGGATTGTGTGGCAGATATTTTGTTCATTAAAGCTAGTTCTAGATGATAGCATCACTATTCTAAATAATTTGTTTAAAGTTGCAATTCACATTAATCTTTAAATAAATATGTATGTAGTGGCTGTTTCTTCCATTTCCCACTAGATATCATGCAACTGCAATATTTTAAGTTGCAACAGACATTAGCATTATATTGTGTATTTTCTCATAGACTATCAGCTCAGCTAACTCACATTAGGTGGTTGTGCCAAGGATCCTTTCCTTCTCCTTATATTTGTGTTTATCTAAATTGAATGAAAACTGTGCTTATGATATGGACTTGTTTTCTTATTTTTTTAACTGACAAGTTTTATGTTAAGTGGATATACATGTTGTAAGTTTAAGGGGTATTGCAATGTAAAATAATGAAAGAATTTGAGTGGAATAATTGATGAAGTACTTATACATATGTTCCTATAAATTAACTATGAACTTATTGTTGTAAAGTTATTATAATTTTGAAATGTTAAACATTAAATATGAATTCCTTTTTATAAATAATCTAACAAGAACAGACGGATGAGTGTACAAAAAGAGAGAAAGCAGACTGGCAGAAATATGAGACAACACAGCCTTTCACAGTTTAGTGACAAAAACGAGCGGTGGTTCTCGAAATAAACTCTACGTCTCTGATGGGATTATTCAAATACAGCACAACACAGCAATACTGCGCTATAACTGCGATTTATTGGGCACACCGAGATGACGACAACACTATGTATCTTTTTAGATTGAGAAATATGAAGATTTTTACTTTTAGGTTATACAGAAAACGTAATTACAATAATTAGTGAAACGGTTCTTAAAGACCAAATAGGTTTTGCGAAGGAAGAAGCTGTACAATAGTATAAAAATATCAAAAGTATAGGTACGCATGGTACAAAGAATAAGTGGATAATTATGTTAGAGATTAATCTCACCAATGCTGAATTCCTTTAGAGCATCAAGGAACTCTTTACTGGTATGGAATATGGATCTGCTTCAAAGAGTTATTCCCTTACCGATATCCCATGATAAGAAATGAACAGATTTTACGTCACATAACTAGAACTGTTCAGCACTATCTTCACTTACAATAAACATAGAAAACAGAGAGAGTCAGGGAAGGAAAGGAGATAATCAAACAAATAAGAATAGGCAAATTACTCGGATTGTGGACACGGTTCCATACCTCAAAGTGGCCGAGATATCCATATACAACCACTGAATCAAAAGGGAGAATTCCTGTGCCTATCATCACTCAGCCAATTTTGTAGGAATCAACAATGTTACTGTTTGTCGAGTTCCTGGTCATGAGGGGAAGATGTCTTTGGAGACGAAAGGCTGATACCTTGGCTCGGTGTCTATCATGGCAGATTCTCAACCGTTCTGTGAAATTCCTAGGTGTGAATTCTCTAGGCTCGTCCTATAGTGGGTTCATGCATTGAACACGTGAGAAGGTAGAATTTGCATCCGGGTAAAGGGGTGAGTATGCTGATTCTTCAGTCATCTTTCCTGAAAGTAGCGTCTGATCTTCCCTCCTTAAGTAGATCGCTGTCTTCTTAGGTTGTTGCTCTGAATCGACATGGGCGTCTGATGAAGCATTTTCACATACTCAACATTTTTCGGAATGGTCCGCTCTGTGGTTATGTATAATGAACAGGAGGAAACTGTTGAACGCCTTCCCTTTGATTGCCCAGCAATATCAAAGGAGCATTATGCCATCTTTGGCATTTTGGAAAACCGTGGTGAATTTCTCCAGCAGGACATGATCGGTCGTTTTCGGCGGTTTGCGAGACTGCTAAAATTTAAAACTTGTAGATTTCACAGTACTCTTCCGGGGTACACAAAATTCCCTCGAGGCTTCACTGCATGGAAATAGGCTACCCCTCAGAAGAAGAAGAAGAAAAATTGCTTAAAATGAAATATCACCATAAAAGATAATAAAACCAATTATTATAAATACAGAAATTGATATGTGTAAACAAGAATGTAATCACAGTAAAACTAAATAAATACAAATATCACCTATTAGTCATAATAATATTACTAACAACCACACAAAATAGTCAATTATAATAATCATATAATTATTCTACAGAATTAATAGAAGATCGATAAACGCTCGTTTGTTGTAAATTCCATTTCAGAACTCACCTCTAGCAGGAGAGAATAAGTAATCGACTGAACGGTAACTGAAATGATTCTTAAACTGGCTCCCAAAGTCACCGGACTTCAGTTACAGTAGTTCTTGTTCCGTTACATCAATGGCCGGCCGATGTTGTCTGTATTCCAAACTACCAAGAAGAATTTACTGGCAAACAGTATGGCAAAATGCCTAAAATCGAAAAATATGAAATAAGTCTCTGTTTTTTGTGTTAAATTCCAATTTCCCGTTGTTGTTTTTAGGCAAGGCCATTAGGAATATTTAATTAGAAATACGCTAAAACGTAAAGCTAAAACAATATAGGATACTTACATATATGCTATAAACATCGCCATCAGAAATGATAATTTAATCTTGCAACACTAAGAACAGGATTAGTACTATAATCTAACAATTCTATGTTGACCATTGTGAACTCTTTTGAGAACCGTTGCCTTTATGTTAATAGGAAAAGATCCAAAATATCCTGGGAACTATTTACTTGTTTCTTTGAGGTGGAAAAGCAAAACTCTATGTGTGAGTTCGAAAATTTGGGCAAACTTATCATATAATAATGTCAATATTCAACAGAAAACTTGTATAGCTAAATGTTCTCTGAGATATTGACAGTATGCATGATTTTGCAAGACATAGTTTGCTATTAAATTAGCTAACTGCCCAATTAGTATGAAAGATAACCCCAGAACAGCTGATTTCGTAATGTGTTGTGCGCATTATAATCTGTGAGAGGCTTCGCCCTCTTCTGATGCCAACCTGTTATCTGATTGGTCTATTGCTGACAAGCGTAGTACCACACCCAGTTCCCGCCAATGGCTGGAGAATGCGCGTATTTTTTCTAAATATCCGTGACAGTATTGGCGGGAAATCCTTGGCATTAAAAGATAATATTTTCTTTATTGTGTATTAATACTAGTAACCATGCAGTGCGTGGAACGATTTTATTTCCTTACAAATTTAAATTGTGAGTTACAATGAACGGAGTAATGATCGTTTTGAACGTACAGATTGAACTATGCAAGTGTGGGTGATCAGTTTGGTGTAGTTACAATGTAACAGTTATGTTGTTAGTGACACTGAGAAAGACCGTGTTTAAATGAATGACTTGTATTTGTGGCATGATGAACGGTGGTAGTGGGTCGTGACAATGAAGAGAACGCAAATGTTGGCGACACCCAGACTAGTCTCAGGAATACGTGTTCATGTAAATATAAAGGTGATAAATTCCAACCTAAAACGTTTGAAAACGAACAAACTGAAGTTGGTCTCTTCCCACTACTGGATTGAAGGTAAGAAAATTGATTTATATTATAGTTTGTTTGACTGTTATCTAGTTCTTTGCATTGCAATAAGAAGCAAATAAAGATGAACTACTGCATGTACTTCATGCTGTGACCAGTTGATCGCTTGCCTATTTTTAGTACTTTCCATTTCCAATTGCATAGCTTGGTTAGTCGGAGATGTGCATGAAGCCTGTTGGTTGGTACAATCGGGAAACCTTGTAGATGATAAAGGTAGTTTTAAAACCTAATTTTTTTTTTCTGTGATTTAATTTTGACAGGCAAAACTTGAGAAAAATGTAGGTCAAACTACTTAGGATCCTTTAAAAAAAACTGTATTGAATGTGATTTTACAAATCTATGCATATGTCTAATATTATATCTATGTATATTATTAGCATATTTTGAATGTAAAGTTTAGTACATACTGAAACCTATCCTAGTAATAAAGACTGGGCACTGTTAAGATTCCTAATTTCTTTAAAGATTCTCTAGTGTGGTAGGTGAGGCATTTCAAAAATGTATCTAACAGCTTTTTTCCATAGAAAAATTTGATTTAGTTTGGATTCTATTGCTCTTTCCTCACTAAAATTGATAGAGTATGACACATGTATTCAAGCAAGCAGTGGGCCAATTTAAGCAGAGAAGATTTTCTAGTTCACTTAGTCTTTGAAGACTCTTGGCTAGTCTAGACTCGATTCTCACTGTCCATTTATTCACTCCAATCCATTTATTCGTTCAACGTCACACTTATAAATTGTGTGATCAACTGATTGTGTAACCACAAGCTCAGTATAATTGGAAAACATTGGGAATTTTCAAAAATTTTGAGAGGCACTATTTATTTGTTTGAACGCAAACAATTTATGTTTTTAGCCGACTTCAAAGGAGGAGGTCATGTGATTTGACCTGTTTCTGTCTCCTTTTTTTATATATGGCTGAAACTACTGAACCAATTTTGATTAATCTTTATTAATTAAAAGACGGTTGCCTCAGAATGGTACCACTCAAATTTTTAAAGAATTAGACCACTATAATATAATCCAAATATCATTTACGAAATGTCACATTTATAAAACCATATAGTAAAGCTAGACTACAAAATAAATGGAGGGTATGTCCTTTCCTTAAAATTACTACAACTAAGGCTACGTCATAAATAGGAAACGTCGCTTTTTGTGTTTGGCTTTGAGATAGTGTTGTTCCTATTCGAGGCAATATAAAAAATTCATCTTTGAGCAGTAGAACAGGGGATTAAGTGCTGAGACTGGGATTTTTCAAACCACTATAAGTTATCTCAGAGTTGCTGTGGAAAGCTTCTTAGCCTACATCAGAGTTCCAAATAACGCTTCTCTAGGAATCCTTTGAAGCATGACATGAGCAATGAGATGGAAATAAGTCGCCGAAGTTTAATTTTCCAATTACTGTAACTTACCTTGCACAGATACTAGAGATTATATCGTTTGTTCACAGTATTGGAATGAGTAACGTCCCTATTGGAGACAATGCGGAATCTGATCTGGAGCCATGAAACAGGATTGAATGCGGAGACTGAAATATTTCAAATCGTCATAAGTTATATGTTACACCAGAGTTGCTGTGGGAAACTTCCTAGTTCACATCAGGATTTCATATTACGCTCCACAATGAATCCTTCGAAACATAACATGGGGCGAAATGATGGAATACATTGGTAACATGTAGTTTTATTTATTTATTTATTCAACATTTTACATTATTACAAAAAACAAACAAAGATTGCCAACAGAGTGTATCAAGAATTATAAATATTGTTAATTAATATATACTTAATACATTAATGAGTGGCTAACAATCATATAATAAAGTCCATGGAAAGAAAGCAAGCAATAACTACAATACTTGATATGCGAGCAAATAACAATAAACTAAATACACAAATATGACACAGTAACAATTAAAAATATAAATCAAGCAGACAACAAGCAATTAAAAAAAGTAAAATGTGTAAGTATTAACAAATAAAATAAATATTTATAAAAAATTAACAATATAAACCATTAACGATATAAACAACTAAACAAATATAACAAAGAATAAATATGTATGAATAATGACAACGTAAACAAATCAACAAAATAAATAGTCAAGCTAACAACAGAAGTAGAATAAATAATAACAGTCATTGAAAGATGACACATCGCAGAACAAGCTTCCATCCGCAGCAGTTTTCTTCCATTGTGACCATGACTAAATCACAGATACTAGGAAACTTATCATTATGTATAGTAATGGTTTTAATGTCCATTTTGAAGCACTGTGGAATCTGTCCTGGAGTAATGGGACAGAATATATTTACAAAGATTAGAATATTCTAAATAACAATAGCTTTTTGCAGAGATATTATGTAAAATTTACCCCTTTATGCCAGGGTTCCAGATGACATCCCTATTGGAGTCCTTAAAAACATGACAAAAAGAAAATATATGGAATACCTTGCAGAGATGTATTTTTCTTCCAATGACCATTACTTACCTCAATGGTGCTTAGAAACATTCAGCTTTTTATCCAAGCACTCCTAGTGATGTCTCAGTGCGAGGTGTTCTTACTTTAGCTAGAGTAATGAAAAAGTACATAGATTGTGGTATATAAAGTTAAAATTGCAGCTTTCAGCATTGCTAGGGGATGTTTCTCTTCATCTCTTGCCTCCCTTAAGAAGGGCCTTATACTCAGTTGGGAAGCACCCTTACTGATAAGAAGTTTTATCTTATGGACTACAGCTAAATACTAAGTGAAATTGATTTCTTAATTATTTTGGATGGCACCTTGATGTTGGATGTACATGTGGAATATATTACTAGAACAACGGGACAGGATGGAATGTAGAGATTGCGATTTCTCTAATTGACCAGAAACCTCAGAGATGGTATCAGTATAGGGCTATTTTACTTTATGCTGATTTTTACAGACTTTTTTTTATATAAAATGGAACAAGAGTACAAAATAAGTAAAGGTTCATTACCTTGATCAAATTAATGATCAAAATAAAATTGGCATGTTCTCCTTCAAAATAACATATGCGTGTTGTTACATGACTATGCCTCAGTCTCCGTGTAACTGTAAAATCTGTAACAGATTACCGTGTTTGAAGTAACTGGAGAACGTTATGAATTCTGTAAAAAAGAAAATAACAAAATTAAAGCCAAATGTGGTGATTGATTACTGCAAGGACATAGGTGTAGTAGGATCACACAGATGTAGTGATATAATGCAATGGAGTCCAACTGAAAAACAACCAAGTGGTTCACAGAAAGTATTCTTTCATTTATTAGAAATCACAATATTGAAAAGCTTTTTTTAAAATTTTACGTCAGTATAGGTGGATCAACTAAGAAAGTTCATTTTTCAAGTTCCAGTATACATCTCACTATACGGATTTTTGATACCCATCACACTCCAAAAGAAAAAAAATCCCAATATCAAGAGAACTGCATCAAATGACAACAAGCATCCTTTGTCCCTGGCAGAACTCTACTTTACATATCCACTGCCAAATTGTAAAGGACAAAACCGAAAAATCCAAGGGCATTGTTATGTTTGTTCTAACACAAAAATAAAAACTACAAAAAGATACACAAATGTTCTGGATTGGCAATTTAAGTTATGTGTATGGGCAAGAGAAGCCTGCTATTTGACTCTCCTACTTTAGGAGTTATTTTGCAATCTTTGAGCAAGAATGAGCTTCCTCAGGAATGCCCTCTAACATGGTGATTATCTAGGGTACAGTGTATTTATAACAATTGATATAGAATCATTAAAAACCCTTCAGGGCTATCTGTCCTTCTGTATAAAGAATCTGAAAACTGGCTATGAAGTTTGTTTGGGAGGAAGATCTTCTGCAGCGCCCTTATGTAAACCAGCATGTATATATGCCATGGAAATCATATGACTCAGTCCTACATACTCAGTGTGTATAATAGAAAAAGCATTGGTGGTAAAAGGAGTGTCTCTGGATGTTTTATTAAAGATTGAAGGGCCTTTTGACAACACTGGTCCTCATATGATTTGTGATATAGTTCTAGGAGTAAGAGTTGATACTCGACTTAAGACTTTGCTCACGGACAGGATAGGATAGCGATTGTCTTGGGGCTAAGGTTAGTGCAAGGGCTCTCAGCAGTTGTCCACAGATGTGTCTTTCTCCTCTTCTGGTAAATCTGGTTGTGCAAATCCTACATTCACTGTACTGCACTCAAAAGTATGTATAGAGATATACAGATGATATTGTTATTCTTGTGACAGATAAGTTAACCACAAATTAAATACATGGTCAAATTGTTAATATGTCTAAATGGGAGGATAGGATTGAGAATCATTCAAAAATCAGGAAAAATTCACTTTCACTGAATCTTGAGGTATATATTTTTGACAGTAAACACAAGATTGTTAAATTGTCACGCTGTATTTAGTATTAGAGTTACACTGAAAATTATTGCCCAGGAGAGTTACACACAGAAGCTCCCACCTTCAAACATTATTTATGTACAATTTAATGGTGTTCTTTGTTTGAAGGTTATTTTTGACGATGGAAGGATTGTGAAGGAAACAGGATTTTTCCGGACATTTGCCATCGTTCAGTGAAACAAGAAATCAGTAACACTACGTTTCGAGATCTGCAATCTGATCTCTTCTTCAGGTAAAGAACTAACCTAATACATAATTAATGGTGTTGCCAAATTTACAATTTGGTTGGCATATCACAATGAGCTATTATACAACATTTTCCTCAAAAACCCTTTGAAGACTTCTTAAATGTTTTTATGGCCAAAATGAATTCTTCACTAATAAAATACTATACATTTTCAACCATTTGTCAGTAAAAGCTTCCATTATTCACTCAGTTTTCGTAGGGTGCTAGCTCCGGAAGGATTTTGGAAATGTTGCATAAAATTGACTCTTCTTGTAACTTCCAGAAGCCCTATGAATTTGTCTTGGGTTCAGATACTCTGTATTTAACAAGGAGAGCATTATTGTTTTCTCTACATTTTAGTCTAAATAAACCTTGGGTTGTAAAACACTACATAGGGTATGCTCTTTTATCTCATGTTCAGTTACAATAACATCCAGCATGAGAGTATGAAATCTGTAGTTTTCTTTATATCATCACTGCTGACTAGCATTAGGTCAATTTCAGTACTGAAGTCAATGATAGTGATGTTGCAGACTGGGCATTTACTGTCATTCTATCAAAATACTGACGTTAATGTGTAATTTGATGAATGACAGATTGAAGAACAGGTTAAGACTATGATGTTTCTTCACACAGCATCAATCTCTAGCATTTTGAAATATGACTTGTCTAGATCAATCTCCACTTGTTTATTTACAGACCATAACAATGTGAAGTTTAACCCTTCCAATGACACCAATGTTTTTCAGTTAAAACCATCTGGGCATATTTTTTCTAAATTGTAAATTTTCACAAAAATCATGTAATTTTTTATGAAAATCTTAACTATTTAAGCATTATAGACAGTTAAATAGGCTTTCCAGCAATAACAATATATAAAAAACTTAAATTTAATCACATATTTATAGATTGAAACTTTAAACTGTTTATATTTAATTACAATGTGTGTAAAAGCTTTACAAAAAATGTATTTTATTAGGTTGTTTTCCAAAATACTTACAAAAGTTTAGTTGTGGATTATTTAATTATCGGAGTATTATATTCAATTGATGACTTTTAAATGTAGATACATTCTGTAAAATGATTGTGTAGTACATATGACCTAGTTTTAGGAACACATTGTAATTAGAAATTACAGACGACACTATTTATTGTACACTGATGTACGTTTTGTCTGAATAAAGCTATTTTAAATTGAAATGGCTTATCCTGTTATGAAAAAGATACTGGACTTACTATACACATTTATATGCTACCAATGTAACATACAGAATGGTAAAAGCACAAAAAATATTGTTCTTGTGTAACATAGTTAATATTGGTTGCTTCATTTGATTCAATGCATCTGTGAATCAAATGAAAATTCATATTGAATATTCAAATTGAATATTCATAAAAATGTGTGTCATATATCAGACTATAGGTGTGAAAAGGCTGACATCACATGTTGAATATGCTTTGAGAATACACGCATTTTTCTTTTAATTTTAAAAGCAGAGACTGTTGTCTTGTTCATTTTGGAATAAATTCAGCATTGATCAAACAAGACTGATACAAACAGTGACTATACCAATATCTGCTTCATGGTGATGCTGAATTCAAAGCTGAATATTGGTATTCTCAATGTTGATAAACAAATTTCAAGTTCAAATCGAAGGATTGAAATCAAGATAAGACCATTTATGACTTTTTGTTAAGTGGTGAAAATTTAAAATGTCGGATTAATACTAACTGGATGCATAACAGGCTAAGATGAGATAACAGGCGCAGATAAGCCTAGATCTTCCTAGAAACAATGGTATCTAATGGTGGTAGTGATCTAGAGCCTAACACATTGATAATGAAATCAAAATGCAGCAGCCACCCTCGCAACCGACCATAGAAAGAATAATCTAAATAACCTCATGATGGAAAAATCACTGTAGTAATTAAATTGTTTACATAAAAATATAATATCAACTATTATATTCATAGACAAATGTATAATAATTATTTACTCACTCACATTCATTCACTATTATTATGACCGCAACTCATAAAAGACAGTAACAAAACATTAATTCATTGACAACATAGAGATTTGCGGTGGCTGGTCTCTTTTTTCCGACAGTATCATTGCCGCAAAGAAAGTCGTCTTCCTCAAAGGTATCTATCTAATCCAACAGGAGATGTAGAGGAAAGCTACTATAAGCAAATCGTTGCGGCACAGTCTAAACTAGAGAAGTGAATGGGGTAAATAACTGAGAAGGTGAACATAGGTTTATGTATGTTTAATATCTTTACAAATAGCATGTGTCCTAGTTGCAGAGAACTAACTCAAAACATAGTTTACAGTGGATCTATATATACATACTTGAATGAAGAACTCTTCTGTTATGACCTGTGCTACAGGTTTATATACAATCACAAAATGTACAAATAGAAAATATTTACAGCTGATGACAAAAACGATATAAGTTAAACTGTTACATAAAAATATCTTAGAGAATGAAATGTACAGTCTAACTACTAGCCTTTATATTGTATTATGTTAAAAATACTAAATTAGACTTTACAATGGCAAACTTTCCCTGCCATCACAGACAAGCTAATCAAGACACCAAACTTGATATAAAAAAGGTGATTATTGGTTGGGTATAGAATACGAGACTGGAACAGATACAAAACTAAACCTATATTTTGTATATATTGTACACGCAATTTTACAAACAGATTTGTATGTACACACAACAACAGTGTATACTGAAATCAGCTCAAGCCAGGGGAGATCTCAACAAACTAGTAAAACACAGAGTAAACTAAAACACTTTACTAAAAAATTGCAACATCAATAATTGTACAGTGTGTTCAGATCAATTCTCACAATTTATTTTACATTTGTAAGTCTAAGCTTTTTTTGTAAATTTGATTTCCGTAACTAGGTAGTTAAAAAAATAGAATTTATATTACCTAGATAACAATTGGACGACATAGAAATTCATAGGGAAACAAGTAATCTAATAACACCAGTATTGCCATAATTTTGTACGAAAAGTTAAAACGAACTCTCCCACCACTTAAAATTGTTTTTAACGCTCTGCTGTATTTTGTTGTTCAATTGTCGTTTTAAAATTGTTCACTTTAAAAAACTCATTACTTTTTTCCACAAAAAAGGTGATTACATTACACAACGTTTTTATGGTCTTAAACTGACAGTGTTATTGACAAACTTCTGTTAGTTACCGTTGGAAAACCGTTCTCATTACTGTAGGTAATTGAAAGAACAAATACACTAACAATAGAACAACACAAACAACATTTTATGACGGCAGAGCAACAGCCACTTTGGTACCAGTTACATGCTGTTTGTTGTCCATACTTAGCTACACTACTGTTTAACAATAACATTACTATTTTTATAGGTAATATAATAGAGTAAATAAACAGATAATTATTTAAATTAAAGGTAATCAAGAACAATCTGCAGTTTACTAAAGGCAGATTATATAAAAGGCTGGTTAAATAGTCTCAGTTTGACTATTTGTATTGTTATAACAAATTATCAAACTTCTTTAGTAAAATATAAATGAACAGTAAACAATGGTATAAGAGGAGGATGGTACTATTGGTACCAGATGTAAAGGGGATAAACCCTTCTGGGACACAAATCCCTTAAGGGTGCTAAAAAGTGCACTTGCAGACTTGAGGGAGAATAGTGATAATGGTCATACATAAGGTTATATTCAATGTTTTTATGTATGTACGTAACAAAATACAATCTGTTATTTTACAAATGTTTAACCCTAGAACTGGCCACCCACTTTCATATGCTGGCAAACCTATATTGACTGATTTTTATGGTTCTTCAAACTGCTTTGGAACCGTTTTACTCAAAATTATACACATAAATGGGGTTTCCTTCATGAAATTATGAATTTAATTTGGTTACCAAATGGCACAAAAGCATATGCTGGGAGTCCCACCAATTATATTACTGTCACCTCCGGTAGACGTGTTAACAAAATTTCCTCATACAAGATTGAAATGAATAAGTATTGCTTTAAATCTTTGTTGCAAACTGCAACATAATTTTTGTTTTAAAGGAGAAGCCGATCCTCCTTTATGCTTTATTCTGCCATCCTCATGGACCACTGGCCTGTGCGATGTTACTGTGCAAGGGTTACAGACAGGATTCGAACCTGCGCTATCTCAGACTCAAAGTCCAACGTCTTAGACTGCACGGCTATCGGCACTCCCTTGAGAGCACAGTAACAGCAAATACGACTTCAATTAAAAAACGTATCATGACAATTAAACACTGGATGGCTAGCAAGAAGGTTAAAAAACACTATATGTTCCGTCTTTTATTCCCTGCACTGTTAAAAACTACTAAGAATCCTACTGGGAAACGTATGGAATATTTACGAAACAAGTCAAGCTAAATCCGCTGAGCCAAAATCACCAGTCTCCCTCTGCCTGTAAGTGATGAAGAGCACCCCATAACGAGTTCGCTAGCTGACAACACCAGCTGGCATCACATTTAACCCATACTGCAAGTGGATGATGCCAAGTGACATCCTCAGCCTGCTCCGGCACTGGGTGCCAAGTGACACCCTCGGCATGTTCCACTACTGGTGCCAAGTGACATCCTCGGCCTGTCCCGACACTGGGTGCCAAGTGGTATCCTCAGGCTTTTCCGGCACTGGTGCCAAGTGGCATCCTCAGCCTGTTCTGGCACTGAGTGCCAAGTAACATCCTCAGCCTCTTCCGGCACTGGTGTTCCATTTTTGCAGCCCAATCAGTCAGTATTAACCTGCCACATCCTTTCATCCATTTATAAGTTTATATTGATTAATCAGGTCTATGTTATTAGCTTTACTTAAAAGATTTCCTTAATGTATAGCATACAAATGGAATAATTAAAGTGTATATATATATATATATATATATATATATATATATATTTATTTATTTATTTACATCATCTGATGCAGAAACAATGCTTGTTTTAAGCAGCCTCATCTTTAACAACTATTCTTTTTTGGACATTCATTGCAAGATTAGTTCAATTAGCAGTTTTTGTCTGAAAAGATGAGTGACATCCTCCATAAGACCATGTTAAACCGAACTCTGGTGTAACCTCACATGTGGTCTACGTACGTTAACAAATAAAACACTTTTATGAATGGATAATGAAATATTTTTGGCACCTATGGAAAGAGAAGACTCCAAAGTTCAGTATTCAAGAAAGATTTTGTGTCAACACCCATTTAAAACACTTTGAAAAACTAAAGTAGGCAGAATTAGACAGTTCATGAGAGAATTTTGACGATGAGGAATATAAAAGATGTAAGGGAATCCCCGCCTGCTAATTTTCTTGCGTTACTAATCGTAACTGAGAATAGCATGGTATTTTAATTTATTTTATTCTATAATTTTACAATTTGATTACCCTTTATGTTTTATACCAAACTAACAAAAAACTGAAAGTAAGTGAATCCCAGCAGTGTGTGACTATTTAAGTTTGTTGTTGACTATAGATAGTTTGAAATGATAATAGGATTTCGGACATCTGCCATCGTTATATGTTACAAAATGTTTAAAACTATGATTCGGAGATTAAAATCTACTGTGGTGTGACGTTACTAATCGTCAGATTCTGAGGCCAAGCGATTCACATTGTTATGAAATAGTGTATAGTTCTGGTGTTCAAAATAAATAGTATTGTAAAAATCATGAGGACAATACCACCCGTGGGCATGCAGTCTACTTTTATGGACCACACGGTAAATGTGCAGCGGTAGTCCTGTTGCTAGAATTCAGTTGCTGCACATGTGAGGCAACTGTCTAGAAGTAGTGAATGTGTTTTTTTATTTTGCTTAACTAACTTACATTTATTGAGAAAATAATCTATGTTTAACAATATATATTCAGAATTTTAAAAGGTAATTTGGGAAGGAAACTTGTTGAATAGTGAAAACATAATAACTGAAAGGTCCGAAACTTTTATCATGATACCAGATCTAGAATTTATCACATTAGGATTTCTTGAAAATCAAACTGGCGTAACAAATAATGTACTTTTTCAGTTTTGAGTATTTTATTGTTTGAATGGGTTTGTTGGTTTAATCAGCTGTTTGGTACTAAAATATATATCCTTTAAGTTATAAACTACTACTGTGGACGATGGTTTATTTTTTTAATGGTATTTAAATGATAAAAAGCACTACCACCTGCTATCATAAAAAGTTCAGTTATTTACAACTACATTAATAAAAACAGTAGAATTTTTACTCCACCATTAAAAAAATTCAAAACTCACTTTTCGTGAATTATTCTATCATGTTTTTTAACCTTTCAATTGTTCCACTCTTAGAATAATGATAAATTGATTTATAACTTAATAATATAATTGTAATAAACTGCTTTGGAACCAGAGTTTAATTCAAATAAAAATATATCATAACACTTTATACATAGATATGTTGACTATGGCAATCAGCTGCAATAACGCTAATAATTATGGTCAAAGTTGATCTTTGTCAAAACTCAAAATATCTCTAAAACTTACGAGTCATTAAATTTAGAATAAGGTATGTACTCTTTTGGATCTTTATAAAATTTATTATGTTTGTATCCATCCAAAATTTTAAAATGTTTTAGTTAAATTAATAAATAAAATAATGAGTTTTGTACTTCCCACCGGAATCCCTCATCACGGTTCATCCCCAGTTTAAAAAAAGTGAAGGCTAAACATTCTACTTCATCTACGGATTCTGAATTAGCAGTCCCCCTACCAACTCCATCAGAAGTAGAAGAGGAAGTAATTAGAGATTTAAGAAATCAGATGCTGATTATTGAGGAAACCAGTCTTAATGCTGCCGAAGCTACAAGGACAGAAAATTCGGAGGATGATGAAATTGCAGAGATATCTACTTAGAATTTGCAAAGTAGCCTACTCACGTTATTTAATACAATATTACAATACTTAGTCTCTTACAGAAAGTTATCTTTATGAATTTGGGATGTTTTTCTAATCTAAATCTAAAAATTTTTTAATCTTCAAATAATGTACATTTTTTTAGTAATTTGACGGCAAAAGAGGAACATTTATTTAAAAAAATAAATCTTCCATTTTGAAAACATTGAATGAAAATATAAATTGGATTAATTAATTAATTGTTTAGTTGTGTGAAAATTAGTAATAGTGATTCAAATGTTGTAAAATTAATAAAGCTTTACATTTCAAAATAAAAAATGTTTGATATATGGACTATTTATAAAATCCCAATGTGAAAGATTTCCAAAAGAAATAGGGAAGCAAAATGTATGACTATTTTCTTTTGACTTCTATAACTAAAGTTTAAATTTTATTAATAGCAGTGTTAACTAAGTTATTTCTCTATGGGGAAAATTATATCTGTAATCAATCAGTTATATGTTGCAATTATTGAATCAGCTATTCCTATAAAACTGGTCACCTGATGGATACTGGCAAATAATGTGACGTTGTCTTATTGGCACAGTTTACATTGTACAGCAATTGAGAAGATTCAGTACCAAAAATAACTGGAACAAAATGTACTAAATTTAGTAGAATAATTATCTATTTGGTAAAATCAAAAGAGTAATTGATGCGAGATGGTAGAACTTGGAAACATGGGTTTCCTACTCTAGTTTTAAATTCTTTACGGTTTAAATAATTTTCTCATTGTTCTCTGAAATTGGTTTCAAAGCAGTATATTTTCTCCAACTAAATAACAACCAAGATATAAATTTGGTACTAATATGTAACATGATTTTGAGTATAATTTAAAACTTGTAATACATTTTTATTAATAACACCAACAGTTTGGGGCACATTGTGATTAAAAATCATTTTCATAATCACCATCTCGAAACTTTAAAACATAAATTACAAATATATAATAAATTATATTTAAAAAGATCCTACTAGTTCATATTTTTGGTCTGTCCTTGTTCACAGAATATATACAAAATTCTAACCAGCTGCAGCTTGAGATTTATAATGGAATTGGGCTGACTTACTAAAATTTCCCAGAAATATGCACATATTTTTCCAAATTTGTTTTGAATCTCTCAAGAAATATCACAGTCACGTCCACAAACCTGTGTGATATTTCATAATAAAAACATCATAAGTATATAAATGGGTATTTTTGGCTGCCATATGATTTCACATCATAGCGATCATAAGAAGCTAAATATGACTGTGATAGTGGTATTGCTGTCAGATCATAACTGTTAAATACATATGACAATGTTTTAGAAAATTCTGTTACGATTATGATTACGGAAATTTTGAATAGATTATTCCAAACAACCAGAAACTAAATAACTATTCCCTCAAAAAATACACACAGTGTTGTATACCTCAAAATTGTAAAATAATTTTGAAAAAAATTAAACAAGATTTACTATCCATAAAACTTTTAAAATGTCTTTTAATATATGATAACTACTTATTCCATATACCACCTCCCTCTCCTACTAAACTACAATACTTTCTTAGGGGATTAAAACTAGGTTATGAGGCTTAAACAGAGGGAGACAAGTTCTGACATGATAAAATTGAATTTTGTTTTACTTGGTGAAATAACCATTCTTTGAATTTTGTTTGACAAACAGATGTCATTTTTTCAGATAGTTAAAACAAATTTTTTGTTTCAATTCAATCAATAATTTTAGATAAATAATATGAACTTATTAAACTTTATGACAGAAATTCAACAACAACAATTCTATTCATAATTGCTGTTCTTTAGGAAGGTTTTTCAGTTTTGTGTTGCTGCTACATAAAAAAACTTGCACATTACAAAATAAAAATCAATTTGATTCTAAGGTAGTTCTTAATGGTATTACATATGTCAAGACTTCTGGGTCTTTGTCAATAACCTTTTTCAATAACAATAATTTGTTTTTTTTTCTATCTACTTATTATTTTGCTTTTAATAGAAAACAAAAAAACATTAACTCATAAAAAGAGATAAATAATTAAAAAATATCAACAATATATTACATTTAACAAAAATAAATTCCTTACATTGTAATAAATGATCCATTACAAATTAAATATAGTAACTACATCAATCTGAAAAATGTCAATTATTATGTGTAACACGAGATATTTCTTAAAACAATCCTGGCACAAAAAAAATGGAGGCCTACCTTGATTTCAGTACACAAACAAAAATTATTTACATCAAGTCTCTCCTTTTTCTACAATCGGGACAGTACCATTTACCTTTCGGTGGTACCATGATACCAACACACTCAAAGTGAAACCACTCTATCGTACAATCCTGGCCATCACACGCGATCATCTCCGACACTTCATCATAAGGGCACTGGCAATAACAGTATAAATTGTCACTTTTTTCAGTCTGCTCCTTTTGAACATTTTCTTTGGAGTCCGCTTCGTTCTCACTTTCACTACTACTACTGCTGCTACTGCTGTTGCTCGAATCTGCTTTTTTCACAGGTGCTCTCCTGTCTTCTTCCTCCTCTTCCTCGTCACTTTCACTGGATTCACTCTGTTTTGGTCTTTTTATCTGTAACGGTGCAACTTGTGGCCTCTGTATCGACAGGGTTGGCTGGAAGTTCAGTCCGGAGGGTGGAAGTTGAGGCGACGGGGCTGGCTCTACTTTTCTCCATTTCAAACTTGGCTTCTCTTGTTCTTCTTCTTCACTCGAGTAACCGTAGAATTTGTTGCGCACACGTTTTCTCTTTGAGAATCGTGCACTTTCATTCTCAGAACCACTGCCTGCTGTTGCATCCGACTGCAAAGTAGCGATGGGTGTACGGAGGGGTGAAGCGACTTTTGTTATCAGATTATGATGGTTTGTTGACACCAAGGAAACTGGAGTAGACGTTGCACTCGGTATATTCATTGACGTAGAAGGTTTAATCTGCTGATGTGGTGACCCGGTTTTACTTGTAGACTTTTTACTTTGTTGGGATCTTCGTCTTCTCTTATTTTTAACCTTTCTTCTAATAACAGGTGGCGGAGGAGATGTTTCCTCAACAGTAGGAGCTGCTGGTGGTGGTGGTGTTGGTGGAGGTGGTGGTGGGGGCAGTGTTGGAGGTGGTGGAGAAACCGTTCCATTATTCACAGGTGCAACACTAGCCAACAACATCAAGTTTCTCTTCTCCATCTGCTGTTTGGCCTGGCTCTGCGGATACTTGTCATAGAAATCTTCATCAGTAGATGACTCATCTGTGTCTAAATCTGATTCTCTTATTGGTAATTCAACTGCTTCTGCAGGAGCATCGACAACAGGATCTTCATCTGGAGGAGGTGGTGGAGGTTCCTCAGGAGTAGGAGTCAGCTCTTCTTTATGATGTTTATGTTTTAACCTTTCTTTCTTCTTCTCTTTTCTAGCTGCAAGTCTTCGTCTGCCTTCCGATGTTGAACTGTCAGAATCGGAACTAGATGAACTGGAACTATTGGAACTAGAGCTTGAACAACTACAGTTTGATCTGCAACTGCAATTGGAAGAATCTGAATCACTGCTAGAATCACTTGATGATGAACTATTTGTAACATGTTTTTTCTTCTTGGGTGACTTCTGTTTCTTTTTGTTACTTGAAAGTGACTCTGTTGGAGGTTCAACTGTTGGAGGAGGCGTTGCAGGAGGAGTGGCAGGAGGTTCTGTTATGAGAGGTTGTTCGATGGGAACTGTGGCTGCTGTTGTACTCTCAGTAACAGTGCTATTTAAGGTTGCATAGGCATGATCTATGCTGGAACTATGGCCTCGAGGTGCTGGAGTCTCCTCTGGTAAAGCTTCAAGTGTGTCTTCAACCGGTGCTGTTTCAGAAACAGGAGGTTCTGTTTCTTCATTCTCATCCTGCTTAGATTTACCAGGAATTAGACAATAACTGTGATCTATTAGAGCCCAATTAGACAAATCTTCCTCAATTGGCTCAGGTGGAGTTTTAGGTTCTGTTGTTGAAGTAGAGGGTAATATATTAGGTGGAGTTTTAGGTTCTGTTGTTGAAGTAGAGCGTAATATATCAGGTGAAGTTTTAGGCTCAGCTGTTGAAGTGGAGGGTAATATATTGGGTAGAGATAGATCCTTACATTCTCTCTTTTCAAGTTCAGCTTTGTATGACTGAAAGTTATCCCATACTCCATCAACGATAGGTACAGGGGGTAGGCTTTCTTCTGGAGATTCTTCAGGATTATCTGGAGCACTAGGTCCAATTTTCTCATCATTTACACCAATCTGTTCTTCACCCACCGTCGGTTCAGTAAACATTTTTTCCTCTGCCTGTTCTGAACTTGCTGGCTTTATTTCTTCATCAGAAGAATCACTCTCAGATGACAGATTTAAGGGAGGAAGATCATAAACATCAAGAATGGGCTTATCCTTTCGATCTCTATCTCTTTTCTTCTTTCTCTTTGTTTTAGCCTCAGGAGCAACATCCGACTTACTTTCACTATCCTTTGACATTTCTAGTGCACTGCTGTCTTTTGCAGCAATTCCTCCAGGTTCATCAACAGAATCAACATTGATATGTTCATCTACAGATTCATTATGTTTGCTCTCTGACTCATCCTTATTTACAAAGGATTTTTCCTCTAAAGACAGTTGATTATGTACGTCTTCGTGTTTAGAAAGTAACTTTTTTGAAACAAATCTTTTATCACAATTGCTACAACAATATGGGAACTCTCCACCGTGAAACCTCTTATGCACTTTTAAAGCAACTGCTTTTGTAAAACTGGCATTACATTCTTCACAAATAAACACTGTGGGAGGGATGCAAAAATGATACACATGAGGCCATTTCTTCTGTAAACACTTTTTACATAATACACTTTCTGTGCCGTGTTTCCAAAACAAATGCTTCGTTATATCAGGCTTATTACGATAAGCAATTCCACATCTGTAACAGAGATGATTTAATTTGTGCTTCCACATGTGTGTTGAGAGTTTTTGTTGATCTCCTGCTACTTCCAGACATATATCACAAGTATGATGACTTTTTCTCAAATGAACCATCAATCGAAATGCTGATGGAATCATATCCAGATTACAAAAACAACACCTGAAATTTATATCATCAAATGCATAAATTCCAGGGCACATATGACATAGCAATTCACTATAGCTATAGAAATTAGCTTTACACATAACGCAAAGTAAGACTGTTTTTTGATGCATTTTCCTTTTGTGAACATACAGTTCTTTGTGAATTTTAGTTACAAACCTACACTGAAAACATTCATAAGTGTAATCATAAGTAGTATTTAGACTTTTGTCTGAACTATCATATGAGTCAGTGTTGAAAAATACAGACTCCAATTCATTCAGGGAATTCTTAAGTTTTTTTATTACGTCTTGACTAGTTTCATTATTTTTTATAGGTTTGTACCTATGTTCAGCAAGAAGATGTAATGCCAACTGTTTTCCATTGACAGCAATTTTTATTGCGTGACTACAATACACACAGTTTAAACAAGAAGTACGAACACATTCTTTGACAACAGATTGTGAACTAGTATTTTCAAGTTTATCTTCTAAAGTGAGAGCCATAGCAGGTACATCTTCCCCAGCAAGAGGTATCCCATCATTGACTTCTTCTGGAGGCGGGACATGAGGTTCTTCTAATACATCATTTAATGTTTCATTATCATCATTATCATTTTCTATATGTTTGTCTGTTAGAGGATCAGTATCAATATGAAAGTCTTTTGAGCCTTCATCAGAAACTGTATTTTTCTCTTCTGTTTCTTCTGGGAAATTCTCTGTTTCTTCTGAAACAGCTTCATCAGGGTCGTTTTTATTGTCTTCCGAGTTGACTTTTGAGAGCTCCTTGGATTTTTCATCCACCTCCAAAATAGACTTATCACTATCATCACTATCCGAAGATGAGTTGTCTTTATCAAGATCAACTGACAGATTGCTGTCTGTCTTCTTTTTATCATCTTCTTCATCATCATCATGACTTTCATCTGAAGATGAATCAGAATCTTCTTGATTAACACTTAAATGAGTTTCAGGTTCATCATCTGAGTCAGATGACATGGAGGCATCCTTATTATTTTGAGGCGGTGACACGTCAGCATTAACATTGGAAGTTTCATCAACATCCATTGTAGTGGTAATAGAATCTTCTTTAAGTTCACTATCACCAGGCTGTTCTTGCTCTTTTGAAGATGCATCTATATCATTGTGATCCATTTCTTTACCATCATCACTCAATTCTTTTGATATTAACTCCTCTGATAAATTTCTTTCCACTATTTCATCATTAGGCTTATCACTGTCAACATTACTATCTTGTATTGGTTGTTCCTCTTCTATAGGTTTATTACTAGTGTCTTCTGTTTCAGATGAACAATCTTCTTCTCCATTTTCTTCACTATTCTTTGGAGTTACTTGCTGATTTTCTTGCTCAACAGTAGGTTCAGTTGTTTCTGCATTAGTTTCAGCAGGCTGAATGTCCTTCTCGGTTGAATTATTTTCTTCTTGATTCTGTTGTAACGTCTCAGAAGGCTCTCTTTCTTCTTCAATAGCTAAATTAGTATTCGGTATTGGGCTGTCATCTCCTATAACAATAGGACTTTCTTCTGTTCCACTTTTATCACGTTCCCCAGAACCATCAGCAATATCCACATGACAAAAGCTGGCAGCATGACTTATATCATAGTCTTCATCATTATCTGATGACTGAAGGGCCTTGGTTTTCTTACCCATCCATTCATCATTATCTGATGACTGAAGGGCCTTGGTTTTCTTACCCATCCATAGTTGTTCAGGTTTACTGTTTTTAGAGACTGCCAAGTTGTATTTGGTAAGAGTTGCAGACTGTGCCTTACTGATAGACGTTGGATGGCTACCAACACCTAAGCTTTGAGTTAGAGCCCTAGGTGTATTACTCTTTGGACAAGTGTAGTAGTGGCCACATTTCACTCCACAAAGGGTGCATTTAGCTGTTGGGTCATTTACTATGCAGTGATGGTGAAAATAATCTTCTCTTTCATTGAACATATTTTCACACGTACAACAAATTAAATAGCATGAACCTTTGTAGGAATTTTGAAATTCTTCACTTGACTTAAAGGTACTCTCTTGTATTTTATGTGAAGTTTTCAAATGGTCAGCAAGTTTGTCTGCAGTTGCAAACATCGTAAGGCAAAACAAACAAATGTGTTTTTTATGTACATCTCGCATGTGTAAAAATAGATTCCAATTTTCGTAATACGTACCACAAGCAGAACATAGATAAACTTTTCTTGTTATTCTAAAATTTGTTAACATATTAGGATCAGAGGGAGGCATTGTATCAGACTGAAGATTTGTAATGAAGCTGGACTTCTGAGCTTCTCCACATCCTCGTTGATGCATATTCAAAGCCAACATCGATGGAAAACCTTTCTCACCACAACGGTAACACTTGAACTGCATAGTTGGTTGCAGGCCAAGATACTGAGCATACTCAGCCTGAGACTCTGCTTGATTTTCATCGCTGTCTCCGTCACTTCCTTTCTTGCCATTTGCTGTTGTCTTCTTTTTTACCTTATTTATTTTTGATATTCGTGGCCTGAGGTTAGGTTTTGCAGCTCCTGGTGCAGGACCAGAGATAGAGTCAATTTTATCCTGATTAGTATTGTCATCTTTCAATTTCTCTGTTTGAGCTAGTATTCTTTTCTTAAATCCCTTAAACTCAACTGATGATGTTTCATCTTTTCCATCACTTCCATCATCTATTCCTTCTTCATTTCTTACAGTGTCATTTTCTATTATGATGATATCTTCCTCTAAAGTTTCTGTATGTTTTCTTTTTGCAGGTCTGGACGTTGGGATTGAATCCAACTCTTCTGGAGTTTTATCTTCAACTGGTTCAATACTTACCAGATCTTTACTTTTGTTTTCATTAATCAATTCTCCATTTACTTTCTTGGAATCTTCTGTGGGTTTTGATATGGCCTGTGGTGAAGTTTTCTTACATTTGGTGATTATTATTTTGTTTCGCCGCTGTGACAGCCGTACCTTTGGCTCTGCTTTGTCTTCATCACCCATACTAGCTGGAAAATAATATCATATTAAAATAGAAGTTTAATAAATGCAGATTTTGGGTTAGTTTAAGGAATACAGACACATTCAGAAGAAATACAATATTATAAGGCCTATTAAATATAGTAACAGTGACTAAACTAACTTTTCTACTAAGTGCTGCAACAACCAAATATAAAAATGAGAATATGATTCTGTGATAACAGAGAAACAAAGTTGTAAGTAAATTCTTCAAACTATTTGATTGCTTCTAAAAGGTAAACAATTGTTTGATAAAACTATTCCAAATAACAAGAGTATGCCTTCCCTGCCTGCAATTTATTTAGTACTTAATTTTAATTTATACATGGCTTAGAATATATATTTTCTCAAAGAAGTTTTGAAAACTTCTTGAAATCACTACCAAATGTCACCATGTTAACAAGGTTTCCATGTAAAAATAGATAATCTTTTATCAATTAACGTAATGCACCAATGTTCTGGATAGAGATTTATGGTGTGGACATTTATTGTTGTTCCAACGTAGTAATTTGTGAAGATAGAAAAAAATCTGAGGTTCGAGCAGATTTTCAAACCATGCCAGGAAACTCCGCTACTTTGTATTTAACTTATACTAAATGGACAAACGTTTGAATGTTAACTGAACTAGTTTAGTTGTAATAGCTTTCAGTATGATCTACGCAGTTGTGAGTCATAACAGCCTTATAAGCCTGATTCAGTTTCATGTATTTTTCAAGCTGAAAATTGTACAGTACATGAGGAATGACAGGTGAGAGGTGATTAAATTTGCAGGCTTAGTTTATTTTTGATGGGATCGATACTTTAAAACATTGCTGTAGTAAGTGTTACAGCAGCAATGTTTCAGTCGGGGAGGCTAAACTGAAAAATATAAAAATTGAGAATGGTAAGTTATTTTGTTCTATTCCTTTTCAAGAAATGTTTTACTGAGGGAGCTAGCTAGCGCTAACTGCAGAGTATTATTTGTATCATTCCCCAGCACTCCTCTCGTGGTGTGGCGACGTACAGTCAGTAAACAAACCGATGCTGTTGCTTTGTATGTCTACCTGTCAACGAAACTCACTCTCGCATGTCTCTACTTCTATAAAAATGGTGGCCTTTTAAGTGATGATAAAAAGTTGTGTATTCTTTTGTAAATTATGAGTAATTTAAAAAAAGGAACTGTTCGTTTAGCACTGACTGTACCACGTGCTCTAGCGTAAAGTGGAGAGGGAACAGTTGCTTGTGCGCAGGCTCACGCTGGATAGCTTCTTCGGTACCGCATTTATATACAACTGAATGTGTGTATTAGTTAATTTCTTACATTTAATCTGGTCTTCATCGAGCCAACAATCTACCTTTGCCATATATTATGTGTAAATATGTATTTACATCCTCCTAAACTTTATCTTTGTATATCTAGTTTTATTTAAGAATTCTTTACTGGTCAATGAATGTATTCTCTCTTTTTGTAAGAGCAAGAGGTGGCTGAACAGCCTATATTATTCCTTCGTGAAATCAAGCCCTGAACTTTAATAAGAGCTCAGATAATAAAATACAGTGAAGATATTATTTGGAACATGCATCAATAATATTATTGTGTTAAGTCTAATAATAAGTATATGAGTATTTTATTATTAGAATTTTATACACAGTTATGTGTATAATGTACGGATGTAGCAAACCCCATGAGGGTTCACTTCTGTCAGGCTTATACCTGACAGAACCTACACTGGGCACAGCAAAAATTTATGCCACATCTGAAGAACCAATGATGCCTAGAAGCATCAGACCTGAAAGAAGAAAGAGAAGTGCTCCGTGAACGTCTTAAGAGTGCAGATCACCAGTGCACAGACTTGACAAACAGCTTTAGGAACAAGGCAGTGGAATGCAATGAACTTGAGGACAGGTATGAGCAGTGAAAGAACAAACTGCTTGATCAATTCAATAAATTCAAAACAGATGATGAGGCTCTTAAGGCATCTGTAGATATTTTAGTAATCTAAATAATAAAATAATAATACTTAAGAATCTGGAGAAGGTAGCTGTTTTGCAGGCTGATGGACAGTGCTTGCTGACTACTATCTAGGTGCTCGAAGCAGGAATGATGACCCAGAACGAAGTAATGAGCAGGGTAGAGCGAGAGAAGAAGGGTGAAGAATCAGCGGACCTGTACACTGATCTATCCCTTGCCACGATCACCAACACCTGCTATGACATTTCCATCCCTTCTGCAACAACCACTGTAGCTGAGACCAGCTGAACACCGCAGTCCATCACCCCCTTGGTAAGCAACCCTTCTTGTTATACTGATCAAGACAGCAATCATGGAAGTGGACCAAATGACTTTCAAAAAGTGTTCCTCATTGGCGAATCAATCCTACGATATGCCACTAGGAATTGTACTGACAAGGGCATGTGTTCTTGAGTGCAGTCCAATAGCCAAAATTGGACAGATTTGAGATAAGTTACTTACTTTATATAAGTTATTTATTTCCTTGTAGAGAGGGACAAACTACCTTGGGAAGGGATACTGAGGAGGTCTGGTATACAATTAAGGCCATAATAAACGAACAGCTCTCCATAGCAAAGCGGACATACGTTATACTGCCAAGACACAGTTCCCAAATTCAAAAAGTTTCCTGAACAGTATTTTTTGCAACCTCGTCTCGTCGCAACCAGAAGAGGGTACTTTTCCAGAGGATCGGTGGATCCGCCACCAGATTCCAAACCTAACCAGCTTTGATGAGAATACTGTTAACTAATAATTTAGATAGGTTTCCGAAAGTTCCCTTACTATAAACTTGGGCTTAGCGATCTACATACCCTGATACCCAGCCTACTCTACACGATAGCCGCACAACGACTCTGACACAAACTCCTCTCTCCGCTTCAGGGCCTTAGTCGGGACAGAATCCACTTGAACTGGAAAGGCGTTATACTAATTATTTTCCCACCTAAAGAAGAGGACAACATATAATGGTAGCAAATATAAGAAATCCTATTATCCTATTAAACCTTCTACCGTCAATTCCTTACTGTCAGGAATGTTCCCACAGGAGTGGAAGACGAGTATTGTAAGTCTACTACCAAATAAGAAAATATTAAGAAGAGTGTCAAAGATCTAAGACCCATCTCAAAATATTTAGAAAAAATAGCAGTTCGGTAAAAACTGAACCACTTGAACTTTGACAAAATACTGTTTAAGACGAAATCCAGATTTAGAAGAAATTATACTACATGTACTCCCTTGACAAATATGTTCAGCAAAATCTGATAGATGCAAGGGACTAGGACGGTTCCCCTGTCTTGTTAGATTATTTTAAAACTTTTGATTCCATAAATTAGGAGATGCTGTTGGCAAAGATAAATTACTTTGGCTCTTGGCTCTAGCAGCGACGTCCTTAAATGGATGGGCAGTGAGACTTCTAAACCACTTGTCAGACAACGAAATCTACAGCAAGGTAATTGCTTTAAGGCCTATATTGTTTAATTTGTACACATCTGACTTTGTTAGTTGTATAAGAAGTAACACTTATGATTCACAGTTGCACTTGTCATATGCCCCTGGTAATATAGAGAGCTTGCAATTGAAAAAAAGAGAAGAAGAAGAGAATATCTTTATTTCACAATCCTAAAGATTAGAAATGGTGTCACATACAGTTACAAAACATACAGATACAAAACAAATAAATAAAACAAAATGTAAAAACAAACGTATAACATTTGTAAACAGCAAGAACAATATTGTCAATAAATTATTATTATATTAATAACTTTTAATAATCTAAGGAAAAATGTCTGCCCAATTAAAAAATTCGTTTATATTGTAAAAAGGCCTCTTCAGCAGCCACTGATGCAAGTTTCTTCTTCACCACTTTTATTGATTCTTCTTCCTTTACTTCGTCTGGAAGACTGTTGAAGAATCTAGCCCCCGCTAATGATGGTTTTTTTTTCTCAAAATATGTCCTATGGTGGCTGGGTAATTGTTACGATGCCTTGTGTTATAGTGATGAAGGTCCCTGTTCCGTTGCATCAAAACCAATGCTGACCTTGAAAACATTTCAGGTTGGTCAGTTGCCAATGGCTTTAAGGTCAATATAGGCAAGTATACAGTGGTTCATATTCTCAACACTGGAAATACAGGCCATCTTGTGAGAACAGTATTGTTGTTTTGACAGCATTATCTAGTTTGCTACATAAGGGCCTGACTGTGTATGACAATTTCAAGACCCTTGTGGTCATGCTGGATAGACTGCTCTCATATTCAAACCATGAGACTATAGGTTCACAAACCTACTGCCAGAATCTGCAAAGCTACAACTCATGCAGTGTCATGACCCTTGTGGTCATGCTGGATAGACAGCTCTCATATACAAACCATGAGACTATAGGTTCACAAACCTACTGCCAGAATCTGCAAAGCTACAACTCATGTAGTGTCATAACCCACATGGTCATGCTGGATAGACAGCTCTCATATTCAAACCATGTGAATATAGGTTCGGAAACCTGCTGCCACAATCTGCAAAGCTACAACTCGTGCAGTGTCATGACCCTTGTGGTCTAGCTGGATAGACAGCTCTCATATTCAAACCATGTGACTATAGGTTCGGAAACCTGCTGCCACAATCTGCAAAGCTACAACTCGTGCAGTGTCATGACCCTTGTGGTCTAGCTGGATAGACAGCTCTCATATTCAAACCATGTGACTATAGGTTCGGAAACCTGCTGCCACAATCTGCAAAGCTACAACTCGTGCAGTGTTATGACCCTTGTGGTCTAGCTGGATAGACAGCTCTCATATTCAAACCATGTGAATATAGGTTCGGAAACCTGCTGCCACAATCTGCAAAGCTACAACTCGTGCAGTGTCATGACCCTTGTGGTCTAGCTGGATAGACAGCTCTCATATTCAAACCATGTGACTATAGGTTCGGAAACCTGCTGCCACAATCTGCAAAGCTACAACTCGTGCAGTGTTATGACCCACGTGGTCATGCTGGATAGACAGCTCTCATATTCAAACCATGTGGCTATAGGTTCGGAAACCTGCTGCCACAATCTGCAAAGCTACAACTCGTGCAGTGTCATGACCCTTGTGGTCTAGCTGGATAGACAGCTCTCATATTCAAACCATGTGACTATAGGTTCGGAAACCTGCTGCCACAATCTGCAAAGCTACAACTCGTGCAGTGTCATGACCCTTGTGGTCTAGCTGGATAGACAGCTCTCATATTCAAACCATGTGACTATAGGTTCGGAAACCTGCTGCCACAATCTGCAAAGCTACAACTCGTGCAGTGTCATGACCCTTGTGGTCTAGCTGGATAGACAGCTCTCATATTCAAACCATGTGACTATAGGTTCGGAAACCTGCTGCCACAATCTGCAAAGCTACAACTCGTGCAGTGTCATGACCCTTGTGGTCTAGCTGGATAGACAGCTCTCATATTCAAACCATGTGACTATAGGTTCGGAAACCTGCTGCCACAATCTGCAAAGCTACAACTCGTGCAGTGTCATGACCCTTGTGGTCTAGCTGGATAGACAGCTCTCATATTCAAACCATGTAAATATAGGTTCGGAAACCTGCTGCCACAATCTGCAAAGCTACAACTCGTGCAGTGTTATGACCCACGTGGTCATGCTGGATAGACAGCTCTCATATTCAAACCAGGTGGCTATAGGTTCGGAAACCTGCTGCCACAATCTGCAAAGCTACAACTCGTGCAGTGTCATGACCCTTGTGGTCTAGCTGGATAGACAGCTCTCATATTCAAACCATGTGACTATAGGTTCGGAAACCTGCTGCCACAATCTGCAAAGCTACAACTCGTGCAGTGTCATGACCCTTGTGGTCTAGCTGGATAGACAGCTCTCATATTCAAACCATGAGACTATAGGTTCGGAAACCTGCTGCCACAATTTGCAAAGCTACAACTCGTGCAGTGTCATGACCCTTGTGGTCTAGCTGGATAGACAGCTCTCATATTCAAACCATGAGACTATAGGTTCGGAAACCTGCTGCCACAATTTGCAAAGCTCCAACTCGTGCAGTGTCATGACCCTTGTGGTCTAGCTGGATAGACAGCTCTAATATACGAACCACGTGACTATAGCTTCAGAAAACTGCTGCCAAAATCTGCAAAGTTCCAACTCATGCAGTGTCATGACCCACATGGTCATGCTGGATAGATAGCTCTCATATTCAAACCAGGTGGCTATAGGTTCAGAAACCTGCTGCCACAATCTGCAAAGCTACAACTCGTGCAGTGTCATGACCCTTGTGGTCTAGCTGGATAGACAGCTCTCATTCATATTCAAACCATGTGATTATAGATTTGGAAACCTGCTGCCACAATCTGCAAAGCTACAACTCGTGCAGTGTCATGACCCTTGTGGTCTAGCTGGATAGACAGCTCTCATATTCAAACCATGTGACAGGTTCGGAAACCTGCTGCTACAATCTGCAAAGCTACAACTCGTGCAGTGTCATGACCCTTGTGGTCTAGCTGGATAGACAGCTCTCATATTCAAACCATGTGACTATAGGTTCGGAAACCTGCTGCCACAATCTGCAAAGCTACAACTCGTGCAGTGTCCATGACCCTTGTGGTCTAGCTGGATAGACAGCTCTCATATTCAAACCATGTGGCTATAGGTTCAGAAACTTGCTGCCACAATCTGCAAAGCTACAACTCGTGCAGTGTCATGACCCTTGTGGTCTAGCTGGATAGACAGCTCTCATATTCAAACCATGTGACTATAGGTTCGGAAACCTGCTGCCACAATCTGCAAAGCTACAACTCGTACAGTGTCATGACTCTTGTGGTCTAGCTGGATAGACAGCTCTCATATTCAAACCATGTGACTATAGGTTCGGAAACCTGCTGCCACAATCTGCAAAGCTACAACTCGTGCAGTGTCCATGACCCTTGTGGTCTACCTGGATAGACAGCTCTCATATTCAAACCAGGTGGCTATAGGTTCGGAAACCTGCTGCCACAATCTGCAAAGCTACAACTCGTGCAGTGTCATGACCCTTATGGTCTAGCTGGATAGACAGCTCTCATATTCAAACCATGTGACTATAGGTTCGGAAACCTGCTGCCACAATCTGCAAAGCTACAACTCGTGCAGTGTCATGACCCTTGTGGTCTAGCTGGATAGACAGCTCTCATATTCAAACCATGAGACTATAGGTTCGGAAACCTGCAGCCACAATTTGCAAAGCTACAACTCGTGCAGTGTCATGACCCTTGTGGTCTAGCTGGATAGACAGTTCTCATATTCAAACCATGTGACTATAGGTTCGGAAACCTGCTGCCACAATCTGCAAAGCTCCAACTCGTGCAGTGTCATGACCCTTGTGGTCTAGCTGGATAGACAGCTCTCATATTCAAACCATGTGACTATAGGTTAGTATACCTGCTGCCAAAATCTGCAAAGCTCCAACTCGTGCAGTGTCATGACCCTTGTGGTCTAGCTGGATAGACAGCTCTAATATACGAACCACGTGACTATAGCTTCAGAAAACTGCTGCCAAAATCTGCAAAGTTCCAACTCATGCAGTGTCATGACCCACATGGTCATGCTGGATACACAGCTCTCATATTCAAACCACGTGACTATAGTTTCGGAAACCTGCTGCCAGAATCTGCAAAGCTACAACTTGTGCAGCCACTAATTCTATCAGTATTTTACTACTATTATCCAGCACACGGAAATAGTACTCAAGGGACGACATGGAAAGAATATAAAATGTAAAAACTTTGCCGGTGCAAGAACATGGTTCATTGATCCAATCCAAAACTAGATCACAGTTGCATTTCCCAACAGCATTGTTGCCCATAATGTTTTTGCCATAAATTGCACAACTGCGCTATTACTAGCTAAAATATATTTTACGGACAGCCCCTCTTACTAAAAAATCAAAGTATTAGACTTACAAAGTGATAGAATGATTGTTGCGATGATAAGGGTGAACTCACCTATGGCCTTGTGGTTCATGTCATACAGTAAGCCAATTTTTCATTCACATTTTGACAGGATTCGAATCTTGAAGTGTTTAAAACCTGAAAATTGATACATCAATCAATAACATTATTCATTCTTCCTACAATTTACAATGGATCACTTTTTCTCAAATGTAAAAATAAACAAGAATATTTAGATGTTAAGCAAGCTAAAAAAAATATTATTTCCATGGAAAAAAGTAAAATTATACAGATATTATTCACAATACATGCTAATAACTCTTTTAACAGTGCTTTAAAAAACAATCACCCCTTCTTGGGAGTCTTTTATAAATCAAAATAGAGTGATCACAGAGGTCTTCTTCCGTAAGTGTTTTAGTGACAGGAAGGTTGATACAATGATGTTACACACCACTGGAATACTTTTCTATATTCTTCTCCACACAAATTCTAACATTCTCTTACATCACCAATCTTGTTATAGTCATGATTCCCAATTGATAAAGGTACATGATACATGATTTTGTTGGTATGTTGCCAACTTTCAATATTTACTTTAAATATTTTGAGAATTCTCAATCACATGATTTCCATTCTCCATGTATCTTTTCTTGTTTTATATTATGAATAGTCAAAAGAGGAGAAATGTTATTTTTGTAATTTAAGATTAAAAATGCATCAAAAGTTGAAATTAAAGGTATTTAAAATATAAAAGAACCTTAATATGAGTGAATCTCTCCCAGCATTATAATATGATACATTTTTCAAATAGAATTTGAAAAGGATGCCCATGTTCGTATTTACTAGTTCTAAATGCAAATAATATAACAAAAGAAAAATCAGCTTTAATCACAGTAAAACACCATTCAAAATTGTATAAATTGTAATTTGTTGTAAGTTGGATGCACTTTTTCTTACAGGAAAATATTTATGTTAGAAGTAAGAACATCTTTTAACATTTTCTATGTTTAGCAGTGTTGCAATGTGATATGTGCTCACTAAATACTTGATTTTAATTCTTCCGTTTATTTAGATGCTATAATCTAACATATATTATATGTATATTAACGAAACTAAATGTTGAATGTTGGTTGAATTGAGTGACGTTGGGACACCAATATCCCATTAAAACATGAATACAAACAGTACACTTTGCTAGGCTTATTAACAAGGCAAAATGGTTATAAATCACTTCGACACAGTAGAAGTTAGATCACATGGTCTTCCTGCACAGTATTTGTACACCTTCCTGAAGGATCTTGACTGAGAAGAAATTCTTTAAATGTTTTCTTGAACCGTGTCTCTGAAGTTGCATTGGAGAGTTAATACAGGCTATGACTGAATAGGTCCGAAGCCTTGTCATATGGAGAGGGGGAAGCATTGGGCGTGTAAATAAAAGCACTTAAAAACCCTCTAGCCATTGTCAAAAGTCCTAAGACAGGTTAAATGGATGAGACATGGCTTGAGAATGGTTACATAGTCTGGGGAAGTCTTGGTTACATTTTATCTCTGTTGGTCTATATTATGAGTTTATAAATTTTGTGCATGTGTATTTTATGCATAATATGAGTTTATCCTATACAAAGGACGATTATATGTATCAAATTTTAGTAGTAATAAATATACATTAGCCCCAATAAATGTAGTGTAATAAGACGCTAATTTACTTCTAACCCTTTGCACGCCAAGTAATTACGTATATGTTTTGCCCTAGCGCCAAATTACTGAATATTTAATTTTTTGAAAACTGTAAAGCCATTTTTTTATTTGTTTAATTAATTGATTTAATGAATTAAAAAACCATAAAATGCTTTTATGGGCATTTTTTAAAACGAAATATAGATATTTTTCTATTTTAAGAGCCAGTAGGTATGAAATGAACAAAAACGTTATTTTGATAAAACTATATAATTTTTACAAATGTATACCGGTACATGAAGTAGATATGATATGTGATAAGTAAATAAATACACATTTTGGAAAACTGTTTTCTGTTTTTTTTTTACGAATAATCGTCCAAAGTATGTAATCCCAAGAACGAAATCGTCTGGATCGTCTGCGTTAGCCATAATTATGGCAATATATTCACAAGTTACGTCAAAATAATAAATAATAGTTATTACTATAGTAATAATTTTTAATAGTTCACAAGCACTAAACGTAATATAAACTAATAAAACTGTAAAAACATAAACTGTCAGTGAGCAGGAACACTAGACATAGAACTTCACGAAATAGCGGCGCTTTCACGAAATGGCGGCGAGTATAATCGCTTTGGGCTTTTCGAGAAGTACGGGAAACAAACATGAATAGAAAGAAACAGCTGTTACCGATCGATACTCCTCAAACGTTCAGTTGGCACGTTAGCTAATGCACTAGGCAGCAAAAGTGACTTTCTCTGCCATCTAGCGGCAAATTCGACAACTATTAAACTATCTAATGTTGTAAAATGTAGTTCGCGATATAACTCGCTATGGGCGCTGTAAGGACTTTTATGCATGCGAAATAACTCGCTTATGGCGTGCAAAGGGTTAAAGTTGAAAATGCATTCAACTCACCTACTATGGAAAGAATAAGCGTACACTTACGTTTCTAAACAGTGACAGTGTGATTTGTTAAACACAGAGGGTGTAGTATGCTTTTATTACATCTGTTACAAATAAAAAAATATTCTCGTTCTTCTTCCTAAAATGGTTCTAGCAAAACTATGTACATAAGTTACACAATCATTTATAGGTAGAGTAGGATAGACGAACCTGATTATTATATAGATATTGACAAATGATATTACTTAATTATAACCATCAATATAATCAATCAACACTGATTAATTAATATGAAAAATGAACTTGATATCAACTGTACACACTTATTTAGATAATAAACATAATGTCACTTTTTTAGTGAATCGAATTCAAAATGACAGTCAACTTTAGAAAGTTTTAATAAAATTGCTTTAAAAAATGAGAAAACGTTATTTTTCTTTAAAAGGTACTTTGGTATTATCCAGAGGCCACTATTTTATAAACAGTTTTTTAACCTAAAAAACTACATTATTAGAAAGAACAGAATATATTTGATATACTATGAAAATTATATACCATTGTGACAATCTGTTCTAGGCTCAAAAAGGAAGCGATCTGGGCTAAAGAGAAGGTTACTCTGTATATTTCGCATCTATTTCTATTTCAATCTACTTCTTGTTATTATGCAATATAAATAGTAATATCTTACTAATAGTACCAAAGTTAATGAAAACCTTTACAACTGCTCATGTGATCGGAGCTTGAATTTAAGTATTATCTTAGGGGATGTTTTTCTGTCTTCCAAGGTCACACCTTTAGCCAGGGACATTTTCGATCAGTACTTTCCCGACCTCAGACCACGTTCCAGATTGTGAGTGCTTATAAATGTCGATTTTAACTTGATCTATTTATAATACGTACGTATTTGTAGCCTATAGATAGGGACTGAGTGGCCTCCTCGCCGACATCACTTCCTTTCGGGAGGTAGAAGACAAGAACCGATCGTCATAATGATATGTAATTTTTACAGTAAGTCAAATAGTTTTTTTTTCTAATACTGTAATTTTTTAGGTCTCAAATGAAAAAACTGTCAAAAATTAGTGGCCTCCATATAATACCAAAGTACCCTTCAAAATGTTGTACAGAAAAACCCATTATGAGAAAATTTGTGGGAAAGATAGAAATTTAATCGTGGGAGGAGCAAATATGGGCGTGTTGGATGTCAAAAAGAAGGAAATGGGTGGAAATAATTTCAGTAAAAATGATATATGGATTTGAAATTGTTATTGAGGACTATACATTGATAGTCTAGTATTCCATATAAGAATATTATGTACCGTTAATTATACTAATCGGTATAAAAAAAAAAAACCGGGTATGCTTATCTTATCTTTGCCCCAATTTATACCACTGTAACTCATAATTTAATTGTCTTCCAATAACCTGATAACTAATAAGCTCAACGATTATAACTACAGCTTTCTAAATATAGCTGACCAATGTTATAAATTATTAAATTATAACATATGATTAGATCTTATTTTACCTAGATTATGAAAACGAGAAAATTATTTTGTTAATTAATAACAAATATTTATATTACATTTCCAACAGTAGGATGTTGGCACTCCAATGGTTATTAGTTTTTACGCTAACATTTGTAGTACTAATGGCATTTTACATTATCACGAGTAAAGGTAATTTTGGTACTTTGGTATTCGGGGATCACTCTGTCCCTATCTACTTTGTTATAGGCTATTATAAGTAGGTAAATACATACATACGTATTATAAATAGGAAAAGAACATTTAAGAGCGCTAATTTGATCTGAGCTTGAATGTAGATACTATCTTGAGGGATGTTTCTCTTTTTTTTTTCACCAGAGTTGTGGAGTGGTACCTTTTTCCGTTTTCAGATCGCGTTGGATGATCAGGAAAGTACTGATTGGAAATGCCCCTAGCCATCAGTGCGAGTATCGGGCCATCTCTCCATACTTCTGGCAATAAAAAAGAAAAGCATCCCTTGAGATAGTATCAAATTTCAAGCTCAGATTACGTGAGCACTCATAAAGGTTAACTTTAACCCAGGTACTGGTGATGATCGATGCAGCGATGATCTATAATTATTCTCAACAAACATTGCTGAGTAAAAGCCACTTTATAAAGTAACTATAATGCTGTTCGACAGAAGTAATGGTATCAATTAGTATGAATTTGAATACTTTTCAATCTTTGATACAAGTTGAAGAGAAGATGAATATCATATTTAATTTTCATTCTTGTTATTCATTTGTTGTTGTTTATGTATTGGTTGGTTTGTTTGCTGCAAGTATATATTATTTGAAGTTATTATTATTTAGTCTAGTGGTATAAACATGTTTGAAAAGTATTTCTCTTTTATGGGAGTGATGTGAAACAAATAATTAGTGTTTTGAATGAAACATGATTTTTCCGGACATTTGCCATCGTTCAGTGAAACAAGAAATCAGTAACACTACGTTTCGAGATCTGCAATCTGTATTAGGTTAGTTTTTTACCTGAAGAAGAGATCAGATTTGCAGATCTCTAAACGTAGTGTTACTGATTTCTTGTTTCACTGTACGATGGCAAATGTCCAGAAAAACATCCTGTTTCCTTCACAATTCTTCCATCGTCAAAAATAACCTTCAAACAAAACAAAAATTAGTGTTTTGTTTCAAAACAACCCACGTTTTCTAATCTATGTAGGCCTAGGTTAGGAGTGTCAAGTTTGTATTTTAGGAAGTTTTATTTATTTTATATGTTGAATTTTACCAACATTATATGCATATGAAATGGATAGGAACTATTTAGATTGATTTACTAATATAAGAGAGTTGTTACAAAGTGAACCAGTAGACCATGATAGTGGTGGTGAATCTGAGTCCCAGTGTAAAATCTCAGTGCCCCAACCGAAACTAGGTTTATAATTGTACATTTTTATAACAATTAGGGATATGTGTTCACAATACAGAATTGTGTTTAGTTGATAAATAAAATTTAATTTTTTCAACTAAGAAGAAAATTTGAACATTTCTTCTAACTTTCAAGATAAAAAATTTGACATATAAGAAAATTTATGGTTTCCAGATTCATAAATATGATAAGTTATCCTACATAATGTTGTACTTGTACTTGTTATTGAAAAATGATATGTTAATGCTAACTCTTGATGTGATATAATACTGTTTCATGTAAGGAATTATGTAATATTGTATGTTACCAGGGTAATGTCAATTTTCATAAAAGAATGCTCTGTTGTAAGTTTCATCAATATAAAAATAAAAATGTATTAAGTAAGTCCATCAAACTATGTATCTCTTGAAACTATAGAAATTTATAAGTAATTTTTATATTTTGGTATTTTTATTTAGTACCGTACAAATACACCACTTCTATAGGTATGGTCCCACCCCCTAAAACAAAAAAATATTTAAAAGTTAAAAAATAGAAAAACAAACAATTTTACTTACAAAAGTATACATAATAAAACATACACATTTTAATGAAAACATTTATATATGACAATGCATAATCAAATAACTACTAGTAGTTCTTATATGTTTCATAAAATACCCTTGCAAAACCTTAAAAAGTTGCCTGCCAATAGAGTTAATTTAGTTTGCAGATCTTTTCTTGGGTTAACTTTGGTACTACTATTAAACCTACTTATATCACAAAATAACAAATAGTAGATAAGGAGCAGAGTGGCATCCGAATAGTACTTAAGTACCATAGTTTTAAATTTGGTGGTATCCCAAATCCCAATATTTACTGTTTGTGGTACCATAAGATAATATCTCATGTTATGTTAGGCCAATATAATAATTTTTTTTTTAAAAAGGGTAGCCTAGTACTTTATAAGACTCACTTAACGTGTTTTGTTGATTTTTGAACTGAAAGTGCTTAATAAGTGATTGAGATAACAAAATTAATTAAATAAAAGTGAGGAAAGGCCTAAAAAGTAGAAAAACCATTCCCCTGTAAAGGAAGAAAATCACTCTTGTGTAGAGTACCTGGTCCTCAGGGAGGGTGATATTATTATATTAGGTTACGTTTTTGTTAGTTTTAGGAAGAAAATTATAGTATTTAGTGTTATTCTCTCATTTTTTTCAATATTATAGTTAGAATCTCAGTATTTGATGTATTTTCTACATCACAAATGAATTTTTCTTATTAAGCCAATATCTTTTCTCATTTATTTCTTTAATAGCCTAATGCTATTTCGAACAATTTTTAGGAACAAAATTAACGCTGCAACCATCTGAAACCATCTATTAATTCTTAAAATAGTAAGTTTTTGATTTCCAAAAAGAACTTTTAGGCGGTCAAGATCCATAATTACACAATAACTTTGGAATTTTAGGTCATATCTCAGAGTCTATCAAGAGGGGGGACTGGGGGGAACCGAGTTTCTGGGTGGGTAGGATAACAAGCTCAAGAAGGGTAGACATTGATGAAGGGGATACTACAACATTCACAAGAAAAAAGTACAATGAGTTTAAAGGGCCCCATACACCTGCGAGTCTGGCTCGCGAGCCTGGCTCGACTCGCCTAGAAATGGACCAAATCCGTCAGTGTATGGACAATAAAGAGCCGATCCGAGTCAAATTCAGGCGAGCCGAGCCGGATCCGCCACTGCTTGCCGTGCGGCTCGGCTCAAGTATCAGTTCGCCAGTGTATGGCGCCTTACGGATCGGACTCGTGCCCCCACCACCGAAAAATCTGTTCATTCCGTTTTCACTACTGTAGGCCAAACGTTAAGGGTTCCGCCAAGGGTAAGGTGTTTTGTTTGTTTTGAGTTAACATGGCTGACTTCAAGTTATTTATGAGCCCTGATTTTTTAACAACATTTATTGAAGAGTATCGAAATTTGCCGATAGCATTTATTATGTAGACCGTCCAGTAGCCAGAAAACGGAGAGTAGCAGTGAGGCGTTCCTCTGGTGATATAGCGTTTCGCAGTAAAGTGTCTTTTTTTGTTATAAGCGGTTTAACCTTGTCCAATAACATGTTAAAACTTTCAGCTGACATCCTTAAATAGTTCTCCTAACAAAATTCAATAAATTCATGTGACTAATTCTCTTTCTATTTAGTAACCAATTCTTTGACCACATTACCCTTTTCTTCCATTTCTTCTTAAATACATCTAGCTCATCTAACACTATGACCGCAGCTGCAACCTTCTTCGAAAAACTCATGTTTGCAACTGGGCGAGCAAGATACGGAGGTGTATGGTGAATAATCAGCGGGTCCGGCTCGCGAGCTAGGCTCGGCGAGCCAGACTCGCAGGTGTATGGGGCCCTTTAGAGGTTAGAGTAAGGCTACCAACTGCATGTGAGGATAATTTAAGATTGTTTCAGTACTTTTCATCTTTTCCTTATTCCATTATTCCTCTCTCTTTCATAATTTTTGAAACAATTACTACCTTATGGTGAAGTTTGATCATTTCAGATTTTAATGCATAATCCATTTTAAAAAAAACATTGTTCTTTCATTTAATTTATTTTTCACAGCAAAGTCACCCTTTACAGAGTTATCAAATTTAGAATACATACTTTGTGTTTTGAAGTCTCCATTAGCCATTTTGTGTTCGAGTTGTTCCTTGCAGGATTATAGTATAATGGAGTTACCTTCTGCAATTGAAGTAGTTTTACCTACAGACAATACGTGTATTGGGTGCTCTGGCAAATAGTTTGATTGTTATACGATGAAACGTTCAGATAGTAAGTGATTTTTAGTGTGACAGGGAATTGTACACTTCTTTTCTTTGTGAAACACTTATGGCGGCTATTGTCCTCTAAATTAAGATACACCGTTGTTTCGTTGGTACAGCGTTTGGAAAGAACATTTTATTGGATGTATTGCTGAATTCCAAGCTAAGCATGTTATGAACCACTGTACAGGTTTTATAACTTTTTCAGAGCAACCACCTAGTTATATCTTCCTCTTCGTTAGATATCCTGTAAGTTAATCATTATTTTTATTTCTGTACTTTTGTATTTATTTCAGTTTTTTCTTTCTTGTCTTGTTTTATATTTGTAATTTTAGTTTTAGTTTTATTTTAATTGAATTGTGTTATTTATTATTTCTTATGAAGACTGGTTGACCTCCGGATAACAACTTTTCCAACGTCAGATCACGTTGGACGAACTAAGCACTCATGTGATCTGGTTTGAATTTAGATATTATCTTGAGGGCTGCAGTATAATAAGTGGTCAACAATCGAATATTCATTGACTACATAAACCAAATTACACTACAGGTATTTTATAATGTAATAACTTTATGACGAATAAAAACTATCTATGCTATGTACATTTATAAAATGTAGGACATTAAGGTAATTAAGTAATAACCAGAATAACGTGTTACCAGGAACACTGTTATTTCAGTAGTAACTGGGCTGAATGATTTGACGTTCTCATAATGACTTTCTGGTATTAGGTTACTCGGTAACCAGTAAACAACCAAGGAAATTTCATGCAAACAACGAAGTTAGGAATTGAAAACTTATGCTATGGAATTTTATTACACAATATAAGTAGGTTTAGATTAGGTTATCATAAATACCGCATATTAGTACTACTATTAGTACCACAGTTAAAGATAACCTCTTCAAGTGCTCACATGATCTAAGCTTGAATTTGGGTACTATCTCGACTTGGAAGTTTTTCTTCTTATGCCAGAAGTGTGGGTTGGAAGGCAAAAAAAGAAAAACATTCCTTGAGATAGTACCTGAATTCAACACTCATACATGTTGACTTTAACTTTTTACTTTTATAATACATATTATGTACGTAAAGCCTAATAACAAATAGTAGAGAGGGACTGAGTAGTACCTAATAATTCTATTCTAAAATAAAAAATTTGAAATAACCAGTTTATAATTTTATTAGTCTTATCAGTCTTAATATTATATTGTAGTTAGGCCTAGTTACTTAAATTTTTTAATACTATGAGTAAATAGACCCACAAGTGTAGATTTAGTCTCAGTTTACTTGCAGTTTGGTAACGTAATTTCAGTAAAAGCATGATGATAATACCAAGATTGGATCGGCTGGTAACATGTAACCACGGTAACAGGTTACTAGAACGTAATACCTCAACATTATTTTGTAATATTTTATTGACAAATAACAGTATTTTCCACCTCTAGCGGCAATTACTAAAATACCATACACGTGATTTAGGCCTAACTTTGTTTGAATTATTTTAGAACTATACTGTCGAACTGTATTAAGTTTTAGACTTTTAACCCTGGAACTGGCGGTCATATTTCTCTCAGTGGCAGAGTGTTTTACTACTTCATACATTGCCTTATATTTATTTTATTATTACATGTTTACTATAAAGTACCTATAACTTATTATATATTTCTTTATTCAGCATTGTTCAAGGAACATTTTTCACATAATATAATTAAAACAAAAAAATACCCTTACTCTACCTCTTCAGGAAAAAAATGTTTTTTAGAAAAAAGAAAAGTTAGTTCAAAGTTTTTGATTTGTAAAATTGTTGTTGTTAGTGATACGCAAAATCCAAAATATACAAAAGGAAGAGCATTTAATTCTGAGTAAAAATAAAACAACACATAGTTTATAAGGTATTTATTTTTTACATGTGGTAAACGATACAAAAAATCATACACTGACATTCGAAAGTGCTACTTACCAACAAAAGTAAGAACTTCAAAGCTCACTTGGATTTGTACAATCTTGTAACTATTAGTTTATATTAATTTTCTATTTTTTATTATATATTTTTTAAATTATGTTCTGATTGAATTTCTAAATCGGAATCCTCATTGTTGCTTATTTCATGTACAACTAGTTCTCGAATGTCACTTGAACGATCGCGGAAATTACGATCCATTATGTAAACACGCACAAAAAACTTACTATTGTTGTGTAATATACACAATCATCATTACAACGACCTCAAACAAACAATAAGCCAGAAAAAACGCCATGCAGGTGATGAAATAACAATAGCCGAATGAACCAGTTTGAGTCATCGCTGCGCGCGCAACTAGCGCGGTATGCGGGAGAATGTAAGCAAACAGTTTAGAGATTACAAAACGTATGGACGTGTAACGAAACGATAAAATTATTTATTAGTGTATTATTTACATAAATTGAACCTTCCTCTTTCGATTGGTATCAATGTACAACTAGTTCTCGAATGTCATTTGAACGATCGCGGGAAATTACGATCCATTACGTAAACACGCACAAAAAACTTACTATTATTGTGTAATAAACACAACCATCATTACAAAGAACTCAAACAAACAATAAAAGAGACAGGACACCATGCAGCTGACGAAATAACAATAGCCGAATGAACCAGTTGACTCATCGCTGCGCGCAAACTAGCGTGGTACGCGGGAGAATGTAAACAAACAGTCAGAGATTAAAAGACGTATGGACGTGTAACGAAACGATAAATGATTTATTAGTGTATTATTTACATAAATTGAACCTTCCTCTTTCGATTGGTATCAATACCGATACTCTTTGATCGTGTTTTAAGTACGTAATATTGAGAAATAAAAGACGTATTAAAACGCCCGATATTGGGCGCTGCCATCTAGGGTGCGACTAAAACGCCCGATATCGGGTGTTTGCCAGTTCCAGGGTTAAGTGAAGCTATATTTTTATATGTAAAAGAAATATGCTCATTTTAGATTATTGAATATAATACAACTTTATACTAAGTTTAAACAGTGTGTAGGCTATTACTTACAATTACTTTACATGGTAAAGATAATTCGAGGCTGCAGTATAATAAGAGGCAGCCACCACAATAGAATCATATTTATGATTATCTAAACTATAGAAACAAAAATGTTGTGCATCTATAAAATGTAACAAACAAAACAGTTTAACATTTAGTTACTTTTTACTGTTTTTAAGGATATAGCCTACTATGATTTTCATTGTTGTGGTGGCAACTTATTTTAAATACTGCAACAATCTCGAGAATGTTATTCTTTTTTTGGTCAGAAGATCGGAGTGGCGCCATTGAAGGCTTGGGATATTTCATATAGGTACTATTCCAACGTAATTTCAGATATTATTTAGGCTTTCCTCCTTTTTTTATAGGCTATCTAATGTACTACTCTCCTATACCTTGATTCTTTTACTCTAAGTTTTAATTTTTAGAAATGGTATGAAGTGGCTGAAGTAAACGATAACTAAACATTAATCCTAACTACACCACATTGTTTACGTGTATGCTTAGTTTTTCTAAATATCAGAATAACTAGACTTACTTAATTAATTTGGTTTGTTATCATTAGCTTATCATTTACATCGATAATTAAAAGTAGTACTTAAAAAAACTAACTGATGTTTAATAAGCTGCAACGCATTAACTTATACTAATTTTTTTATCGACAATTATTAACGTAACCTCTTTAAATTAAATAAAAACACTTGATGAGTCTACTAAAAAGATATAGCAATATATGCCTAACTAGGCTACCAAAATTTAAGACAGTACGTTTCTGAATTAATGAAATTCTGAAATAATAAGGTTGCATACAACGAGAATAAGCTTATAAACTTATATTAAACTATAATTTAAGTTGAAACCAAAAAGTTTACACGTGAAATTCACAATATAATTTAAACACAAATTAGATTTAGAACAAACAAGGTTTGAATTTAAAAATCGAATGTTGGAGTCAGGCGTGGTTCTTAAAACACAGTTTCATAGTAAATAGTCAAATCTAATAGCCTAATGGATTTTAGGTGCTCATCTATCATAACATTTGAATGTAAACATTAAACTTCTTGTTTAATTCAGTTGTTTAGTTATCAAAATTTAACATGGGATAAAATATGGCATATTTGACAGCAGACATCATTGTTTAACATTAAATAATGTAAGGTGCAAAATCCCTTGGTCTACTTCCAAAGAATGGTATGGCTAAATAGCTACACCAGTAATAACTGACAAACCTGAATTGCTTGATGTATTACACATCAAGCTCATTGTCATGTAAATATAAGTACAGAATTATATGCTTAATGGTAGTACATAAAACCTGGTATTTACTTACTGTAAAAATAATTCTCAAGGTTTAAAAACGGTACCCAATAATGGCTAAAGCAGCTTCCTAGGTTGAAATGTTTGGACAAAGGTGAAGAATTACACTTGTCACTATCTATGTACAGGCACTAATATACAAAGTTTTTAGTGATAAACATACCTGATATAAGTTGTATGTGATAACAAATCATTTAACAGCTACAAATCCAACACACTAAATAAAATGTTTTCTTTATAATAACTTGATCACTTCCCCGCCTAAAAGGTTAGAAAATGGCGTCTGTTTAGAGCTCACGCAGCTCGTCATTTCTATGGGAGCCAAGTATACAGACTTTACTAGAAACATAACCAACAAAGGAGAGTTTTAACAGACGTTATAAATATAGGTTAATTGTTTAAAATTGAGAGCCCAGTTTTAATTCTCACTTTATAATCATCCTGTTTTTGTAAATTAGATTTTTAATAAAAATAGAAGTATTATTTATAAATAGGGTCAATAGCATTATCCATTGCAAGACCATGAGTCTGTGCGACAGTTCCGTCGACACTCGACACAAACACACACAACACCACAAGCAAGTATCGGACGGAATGCAGATTCAGCACAACACAAGATATTACGCACAATTGTTTTGAAATCTTTCAAACTAACCTTAAACTATTTTTCACACAAAAAAATTGTTTCTTGTGAGATATCATTGCGTTTTATCAACAATAACTTAGTCTAGTACGTGAACTTATTTTTTTCTTGCAATTTTTTTGTGCCTACAATAGCGGATCCCTTAGTGCCGAATCTCATGTAACCAAAAATAAAATTAGTTGTTTTTTTTTTATTTATCCACGGTCAAATACGAATTTTACAATGCACATAATAGTAACATAAACAACAATATAATATAACAACAGCCGATAACAGCTGCGCTACTGTTGTATTTAAATCAGTAGCGTTTAAAAAAAAGATTACGGAAACTTTAAATACTGGAAAATATACAGTTTTAAATATAAACAGGATTCATTTGAACGCAAAGTAGCAAACACCTTGAGAAAACACCAGAAACCAGTACGAGTTCCAGAAACTCTCGAAATCATTGAATTACGTTTCAAAGGAAACCACACATTACTAGAAAGGACAAAACTTCCCGTGTCAGTAAATATGGAACTGTTAGAATTATGCACTCAATGCAATTATTTTGGGTTAGAGGGTAAAATTTACCGTAAAGATGAAGGCATGGCAATTGTTTTTCCACTGTCTCCTATCTTCGTCAATATATTTATGGTGGAATTTGAACAAAGAACCCTTGGTTTTTAGCTCAGATCAAACCGAAGATTTGGTGGAGGTATGTGGTTGATACCTTTCTGTTTTCCCTCAAAGAGACACTACATTGAATGCGTTTTAAAATCATATCAATAGTATTTCTCCAGCCATCCGCCACACAATGGAAGTGAAAGTCCAACACAAGCTTCTTTTTTTTAATCTGTGTCTGTGTATTTGGATGTCCTTAAGACCACGATTTTTCGAAAGAAAAACACACAGGAAACTATTAAAATTCAATTGAACCATAAAAAATCAGTCAAAGAAGGAGGGGTATATTCATTATTTGATAGAGAAAAGAGCCTATGCTCAGATAAAGATGGATTAAAAGAGGAATTTAATAAAGTTTAATCGGATCTTAGACGCAATGGATATCCTCAATTAGTAATACATAAGAGCAAAGGAGCAATACGAATTATTCCTGGGTCATAAAAACAGAATAGTAATAAATCTGCGTTTATGTAAATCCCTTATGTGCCGGAATTATCGGAGAAAATTAGAAGAGTAGAAAGTATCATTAGAACCGCGTTAAAACACACTCGATACTGTTAAACAATCTCTCGTACAAACATAACCAAAAAATTGCACACAGGTTCTAAAAACTATGTTTACAGTATAAAATTTAGTTGCAATAGGAAATACAAAGGTGAGACAAAATAGACCATTACGTAAGAAACACAAAGAAAATATAAGAAAGGGGCTAACAGAAAAGTCAAAACTTGCACATAACTGTTTGTCTGAAGACCATCATATTCATTGGGATGAAGCCAAAATAATACATCGAGAACCTCATTTCTTTAAAAAGAAATTATTCGAGGCTTCATGTATTAAATTGGCAGACAAACCATCAATCAAGATTAGGCCGCTTTGGTTGCCAATTTTGAAAAATGAATTAAAAAGAAAACCAACAGTATCAAACAGATTTTATATTTTAATAAACGAATGCGGTGTCATAGTATGGTTTTAATAAGTTCACCTAGTGTGAACCAATAATAAAAAGGCCCACTCCTGGTCCCTCCTTTGATGATTGCCATTTACTATTTGCCTCTGGTCATTCAGGTTGTTGGAATACAGATCCATTGTGACCTGTATTTTGTAGTTCATTTTTAATAATTATAGTTTTGTGTTTTGTTTTCAAAGTTAGTGAAAGTGAAGTTAACACACATCATGGTGGTTGGGATTCCTGACATGCGTGTCACAAAGATCAGGTATAATTTGTTTATTTTAAGTTAGTTTATAATTATGTGTTAGGTTAGTTATTTACTCAAAGAATATATCAGATTGCAGATCTCGAAACGTAGTGTTACTGATTGTATTGTATCATTGAACGATGGCAAATGTCTGGAAAATCATGATTCCTTAATAAACAACAACCCAACGCAATAATAACAAAAAATATCACCAATCATCTTACAGAAGAATTTATATGGTAATCTAAGAAATATTTAATTCTATGAAAGTACAAAATCAAATAACAGGTTACTAATAAAAAAGTAACTAAATATTTTAAACAAAAACGCGTCATATACTATGAAATGATAACAAGATTCAACAATAAGCTCTTTCAATTTAGAAAGATAAATCAAAATACAACAAACCAAAACAATGTATAATAATAATTCATTACAACCATAAGACAACAAAATTTAAAATATAAAAAGACATAATAAGTAACATCAGTAAATGTGCGTGGAAAAGTGTGTGTTTATGTAGGCAGACAATGGCCTCAGGAATAGAGGCATCAAAGAGCACTTATTGTGTAATATGCTGTATTTCATTGATGACATATGAGTAAATGGGGGGGTGGGGGGGGGGGGGGGTGGGGGGGGGGGGGGGTGGGGGGGGGGGGGGGTGGGGGGGGGGGGGGGTGGGGGGGGGGGGGGGTGGGGGGGGGGGGTATTTATGTTTATGGCGAGCCAATCAATACGTCAGCCAAGTTATTAGTAGTTTAGGGGAGCTAACAAACGTCAACCAAGTTATCAGTAATGTATGGGAGCTAACAAACGTCAACCAAGTTATTGATAGTGAGCGCGTCATTGATTTAGTAGTACCAAGTGTTGGGAGAATTTGGAATAGTAAATTAAAAATGTTAAAATTTGACAAAATTTACAATTGTGAAAAAATTTCAATTGATAAATTAATTTAATAAACAATAAAGATTAATGTTTATTCGTTATGATGTATCCGATAAAATATGACTAAAGTTTTTGGCTTTAATCAATTTCTATGATCATTGGTGACCGAACCTTCAGCACAAAAAAACCTTTCAGTTGGGACTGAAGTAGTAAAACAAACATATTTTTTCTGAAGTTCATTAATCATGGGTATGACATGTTTGTAGGAGGCACTAACGGGCAAAGGATTTTCCCCCACTTTTTTGGCAGGGCACAATGGATTACGGAATGGAAGTAAGACAAGTCTAGACTTAGTGTCTGCACTGTTTAACTGTACAGTATTAGTTTAAAATATATTTGCATTATGAACTAATATTACTGCATCCTTCCTTTTACTTATAATAATATAATACAACATTTATGAACAATAAATTGTACAGTTTTATTTTATACAGGGTGGGGCAGGGAAACATCCCTACTTTCGAGGTGGCATTGTGAGTAGTGGGGACATGTTGGAGGAGTAGGGGTAGGTTCGACTGACGCTGTGGCCACGGAAATTTGCCGATAGTAGCGCTAGTCAGTTTGTAGACATGGCCTGGTCGAATGAGCAACGCGCTTTTGCTGTCGAGACGTTATTTTTCTCAGAATAAGTCTATTGTTGCAATGCAGCGTGCGCTGCGAACTCGTTATCGGATTCCCCCTCGCAACCCTGTTCCCTGACCGCAAATCCATTTTGTTGTGGGTGGAAAACTTCCGTGCATGTGGTAGTGTAGTGAAAAAGAGAGTTGGGGCTCGGAGAACTGCCGAACTCCAGAAAACATTGACCGTGTCAGAAGATCGATCTTGCAGTCTCCTAAGCGTTCTGCCCGCAAGCATGCATCCGCCCTTGCATTGTCTAATCGCACTGTGCGTCCGTATTTTCCACGAAGAACTCCACTTCCATCCATACAAGATGGTCATCGTTCAAGAACTCACACAACGGGACTGGCAACAACGAGTACAGGCATGTGAAACTTTTAGTTGCTGACTTGACTCATGATGCACGAGTTTTGTTTAGTGACGAAGCGCACTTCCACATTTCTGGAGTTTGTTAATAAGCAGAATATGCGTTAATGATTGGAGTGGTGCAAACCCTAGGGTAGTTCAATGAGAGGCCTCTACACAGTGAAAAAGTGACTGTTTGGTGTGCAATCAGCAGTGAAGGCATAATTGGGCCTTATTTTCTTCGAGGAGGACAATCGTTGTGTTACCATCAATTCCGGAGCGGTATGTAAACATGCTCCAACAATTTTCTTGCACCACAATTGCAACAGAATTAATTTTGGAGTAGTGTGGTTTTCAGCAGGATGGTGCCACAGCCCATACTGCTAGATATTCCGATGGCTGGTTTTGAGGGAAATGTTCCCCGGGCGATTAATCTCCCCGGTATGGTGACATTCCATGGCCTGCGCGCTCGCCGGGATTTAACTCCGTGTGATTACTTTTTATGGGGATACCTCAAGAGTGAAAGTGTTAAAAACATCGACCCAGAACCCTACAAGACTTGAAGGATGCAATTCGCGTTGAAGTTGCCCCGCATTCCACAACAAATGCTTCGCAGAGTTATTGCAGAACTTCAGAACCAGACTAGATCCGTGTGGTTGACAATGAGGGACAGTCACTTGAATGATGTATTGTTTTAAAAAAAATAAGAATTAACTTCCATCTGTACCATTTTGATGCCACAATAAAAGTTTTGTTCTAACACTTTTTCGTTTTTTTTTAATTTACCTTCAAAGTTAGGGATACTTCCCTGCCCCACCCTGTTATTTGATTAATTATACAAATAGCACAAATAATAGTGGAAGACAAGTATAGATCGCCGCCCCTGCCAGTTGGTTGGTTTTCAGTCTTGTTTTGGAATCAAGGTTTCAGGTCACAGAACTGGGCACTGACGTTTCAGCCCCTATTCCAAAACTACGAAGGGGTGCCGCAGGGAGGATGTCTGGGTCCTGTGCTGTTTACACTGTACATAGCAGAACTAACCGATTGTGTGAAGCACTGCAATGTGCATGCATATGCAGATGACTGCCAGCTTTATTTGTGATACGAACCCAGTTCAACTGATTTGACCATTGCGAGAGCAAACTCTGATCGATAGCGTAAAGACGAGGTCAGTCAAGCATGGCCTCAAGCTTAATGCTGATAAATGCACAGTTCTTCACATCGCACCCCCCTAACATTAGACAGAGAATGACGGAGTACAACGTGCGTGTAAGCTTGGAGACCTAGCACTAGAATGTTCCGGCGCTCAAGGACGAGACAGCGATGGGGTCCAGGGGGCCCGGACCCCCCCCAATTTTTAAATGTTTCAATTTACGTTTTTCGTAAACGATTATTATTATTTAAATAATTTAGTATTACTGATATGTACTGCTGAAAGACCGTTCTGAACAAAGAAACGGGCCGAGACCTTTTTAAGGGACAAAATGGGGCCTTATTCTATGTCTACTACGGGAAAATATCTGTTGTATGGACCCCCCCCCCAATTATTTCCTGGCTACGTTATTGCCGGCGCTATGAAAACATTTGGGTTTATACTCGACAGTAAACTCAGCTTTTCTGACCACGTCATCTAAGTTGCTCAGCGTGCGCTTGGGAGGCTAAGATGGATGTACAGGCTCAGGTTGGTTTTTGCAAGAGAAAGCAAAGATCAGCCTGACACAATCTTTTTATTTTATCAGTGTTTTTTTTATTTTTATCCTACATACGATAACAGCATTTCGAGGGTAGGTATTAACAAAATTCAAAAAGTACAGAACACGGCTATCCGTTGTATTTTACAATTTACACGTAAGTACGACTACTTATCTGCCCATCGAAGGGCTGCAGGATCGTTGTCTATGGAAAACCGTATGCAGGCTGCAGACCTGCTACCTACTACACCGCGCTCTGTCTCTTCAGGAACCGCGGCACTTGGTAGAGAGAGAGACTCCTGTACCGGGGCGAGGTTGCTGATCGCAGAACCCGACAGGATGATTAGCTTCACATCCCTCGAGTAAGGCTCGATTGGGGAAGCTTTTCTTACTTTGCCCCCAAGTTGTACAACTCCCTCCCTTGTGATCTAAAATCACTAAAGGAGGCTGTCTTCAAAGTTAAGGTAAAACAATTTTGGCATCTTTTTAAAGTCTATATGAATTAATTACCATTAGACTTGGATGACGAGTTGTTCTAAAACGGCTTGTTCAGAGCAACGATCGATTGATAAAGTAATTTTTTTATTTGATTTGAAATAATATTTAGTTTCTGAGAAAATAACCCGATCACTGTTAAAAGTTACGTAATTGTCAGTATTGTATTAATGAGTCCAGCACTCACATAAATCACTGAAATACGTATATCTGTTGCAACTGCAACATAAATTCATGTATAAAATAGTAGACTTACAAAGCTAAATTATATAATAAAAACCTACAGTAGTTTCGTACAAAGCAAGGTTTTTTTTTATTTTGAATTGTAGCCTCAGCAATGGTAGTATTTATGTGCCATAATAATATGTGGGTTATATTGTAGTGAAATGGTATAAACAACAAGCTCTGTCTTCCATAGGTGAAGTGGATTGATTCCCCACCTGACGAAGAGGTTAGATTCCAATACTCGAAACGTGGTGTATACCTTTTTATAACCTAAAGTGTGGAAAATGTCCGAATAGTGTTATCCTTTCAAACTTCCATCGTCAATAACAAACTTAAAACAAAAAATCAACTTGTTGATCACAATCTTCGTGCTTGGGCCTAATAGCTGTTTTGAACAATTAAATCTGAAGGTTCTACCGGCTGGGTGAGGCTAGTATATCTTAAGTCTAATTATGTTTATTTTTAGCTTACAGTAGGTCGAGTAAAATAATTTTGAATAATTAGTACTAGCCTCCAGTTTTCTAGCTTTTCTATGATTTTGGACTGTTCTGCTGTGGCTGACTTCACTCTGACACAGATTTGATACAATCTGAAGCAGTATATTCCACACTTGATCAGCAGCACCGTTAACTGATAGCAGCTGCTGCGTCAGCAACTCTTGCTGTTAGCAGTGACTGCGGCAGCACTTGTGGCTGACAGCGGCGACTGCTTCAGCACCTGTGGCCGATATCAGTGGCTGCGTCAGCACCTGTGGCCGATATCAGTGGCTGCGTCAGCACCTATGGCCGATAGAAGCGGCTGCGTCAGCACCTGTGGCTGATAGCAGCGACTGCGTCAGCACCTCAGGCTGATAGCAGCAGCTGCGTCAGTACATCTGGCTGATAGCAGCACTGCGTCAGCACTTACTTGCGATGCTGTCGCCTGGGGCAGGAGGGCGCGACTAGGCGCATTATACATTCAGATGCTATTTGCCGAAGAGGCGCGACACCTTGAACTTTGCCACCTAATTACTTGATGGTGTGGTGTGGCAAGCGGCCGCGCCGTGATCACTCACGACTGACCTTTGCCGTGTTTGTATTCCTGATTAAACGAAGGAGATGAGGAATTAATATCGGCGTCTTCGTCACACGGCTTTGTCTTGTACATCATTCTGAACGAGCGTCGGGGAAATTCTGCAGCGTCTCGTTTGTGAACGGGTTTCGCATCTTTGTGTCGTCTGTTTATTCGATTATAGGATTCGGATTCATTATTTCTCATCGGGGATATCCTGTGGGAGTGATTTACCATCTACCATTACCACGGACACATCCGTGTATATTTAAACTTTTGTGAAACACTTTTTATTTACCTAAGTTCTGTTAAATTTCTTGATGATAATATCTGGAATATTATACAGGGATGCTACAGGTCAGGGAAATCAGGGAAGTCAGGGAAAAGTCAGGGAAAAAAACAGGACTGGAAATCAAGGAAAAGTCAGGGAATCCGGTCTCAAGTCAGGGAAAAGTCAGGGAAATTTCGACGTTGGTCAGGGAAAAATATAAAATCCCTTTACACAAATAAACTTACTGCCGCCGCGCCGAGTCCAAGCCTGCAGACGACGCGGCGCATATTTTACTTCTGTGTTGTAAAAGATCATTTAAGTCAATCTTTTTGGACGTATTAAACTGTGTTCACTTTATTTTTTGCTTTTTTATATTTGCCACCCTGTTAGCCTCAACAACGCTTTTTTTCCACCCATTAATTGCCAAAAACCCTGGGGATTGCGTCGAAAAAAGTCAGGGAAAAATGAAAAATTTGGTCTGGAAATCAGGGAAAAGTCAGGGAATTTCATTATTAGACTCCTGTAGCAACCCTGTTATATTAATAAAAAGAATTTTTACCATATTATGTTGTAATTTGTAATTTTCGATTGGAATAACGTTTTTTTTTTGAATGTTTCAATAAGGATTTGGTCAAAGCTAAGTTTTAAAATACACTTAATACTCTAAAGGTAGGAAAAATATAAAAATATTTTCGCCATTGAAGAGACATAATGAGACATCGTATAGCCAGGCCCAAAGAATAACTGTTGAAGATAAGGATACGAAATGTTTTTATTTAAAAAACGTTTATTTACTTAAGTAAACATTATTGAAAACCGTAGTTCATTTTTTTCAAACTATATTATTTAATAAAAAAAAACGTAAGTCATAAAAGAATAAACAACATACCACTCATGAAGCTATTTCACATGTTAAAGTTCAGCTGGTTAAAAAAAATGTGCGGCCGCTGAAAATAAAAACAATTCGATGGTTGTATCGAATGCAATTTCCGTGCATCTCGAAACGGTTATCACTTTTATTGTGTTATTGTTGTTACATAGAACTTGCTTCACAAAAAGGATGTATGTAATATATCGAAATCTACACACTTCAACACAGTCTTATGAATATTGCAAGGCCAAATCCTGCTAAGGCCCAAGGCGGCCGACGCGACGTGCCGCTGGACAAAGGAAGGCCATCTGGAGGGGTTTATGGTCTTATTTTTTTCACCAATAGAGATATCCTTCATAATTTTTTCCCGAGTTAGCGAAAATAGACAGAAGGTCTCGGAAGCGCGCCCCTCCCAAACTCGGAGCAAAGCTAAAAAACAATCACATGCCACTAGTGGGAAGAGAAACAAAGAGAGACAAGATTTCGAGTACATGAATTATAATTAATCGATATCGATTACTTGAAATACCATAAGAATGATTAATTTACGATGAGTTTCGATAGATTCGAATGTGCGAATAAAATGCCGAAACAAGGTTATTACAAAAATAATTGATGTTACTATTTTCTCGGCTGACTTCATTCAGTAACTTGGTAGGATATTTCGTTCCAGTATGGCGGTCGTTCAAAATTAAAAAAAGTTTTTCAAATGTAATTTGAATCGTGTATATTTAAAATGAACCATATTAATATTTCAGTTGTCACAAAATCTACGTAATTATTCTGACTGAGCCGGAAGGAGTGTTATTATTCATTGTTTTAAATTCAAGTTTGTGTTTGTATACTTAAATCTATAAAAACACGTAATCGTTCCATTTCACATGTAATTACACTGGTATTATGAAAGACCGTAGCGCATTATACAACACGGTCCGAATTACAACTGTTGTATTACGTTCTATTGTGTCAGACACGTGGTCGGCCCATTGTTATTAACCAATGACTTGTGTTTCCCCCTTCCCTCCAACGGCTTTCTTTAAATGCACTTATTTTCGAATCTGGCCACTCAGATTATCATTGAATGGTTCCATCGTTTCATTCGGTCTCGCGTGCATCGATATTTTTATTTCGATCTTGCCGTCCTTACAGGAAATTGTTGTACTGTCTCCGAGCTAGTTCCGAGTCCTTTGTTATTGTTGTGTTAACACATCTGGTCCGAAAAAGTTGGTCTGTGTTACAATTGAAATGAAATTTTTTCTAACGTAGAAAATTACCAAGGCCCATCACATAACTGACAGTAACAGTGGTAGAATAATTATTACACGGGTTTTAAGTTTCTTAAAAAACAAAAATTAATTACATACGGTTCAATTAAAGTTTGATATGAAAAAATAAAAATGAAATGTAAACTCATTAAAACATTTTTAACTTTCAAAAGGGCATAACACGCTTTAATTACAAATGCTCACTGAAAAATAAGTTCTCGGTTTAGTAACAAAATGAGAAAGCATTTTCTTCGATAAAGAGTTGCCCTGTATAATGCCATAAAAATAAAATATTTTAAGTGATTTTCTCTGTCAAATAAATGTGGTCGTGCAGTACAGAAGTTACGCGTTGCCATATGAGTGATTGTAATATGTGTACAATCTATGCAATAGTTAAAGTAATTTCTAAAAAATGAATCTTTCTGGAAATTATCTGTATGTTCTCTTACTTTTCTCCTCTCAGGTATTAATGTTTTGCCATTTAACATACTACGGTTGTATCGTTTATCCATCGTACTGGTACGAATGTAAAGTGCACCATGGTGAAATTTTTTTCACTCCAATAATTTGTTTTTTGTTCACATCACGATTGCCCGTAAATTTAATTACTTTTCATACATTGAATTAAAAAGCAATCTATAGATTTCCGTGAAATCGATTCTTAGGAAGGTCTTTAGTGCCGGATATTGATAGGAGGCCGCTTGGACGATCTGGGACGTGATCTGAGGACTGGAAAGTACCGATCGGAAATGCCCCTGGCCATCAGTGCGGGCTTCGGTGGCCCACACTTGTGCCGAAAGAAAAAAAACATCCCTCGTGTATCAAAATTCAAGGTCAGATCACGTCGGCACTTGTAAATGTTAACTTTAAATTTTTATGGTACGTTCGTATGTACGAGTATTTACCTACTAGTATAGCCAAATAACCAAATAGTAGATAGGGACAGAGTGATCTCCAGATAATATCAATGTACCGAAGTTGAGTCCATACAATGTTCTCCTCTTTTAGTATAGTAGAGACATTGATACATGTGTGTTATGTAATTTGGTTTAATTGTTTATACTCACGGCTGGTTTTGTAAAAGCTGACGACCATCATTTTCGGCCTTTGTCGATCTTAAACGAAATATTAATTTTACAAAAAAAAAGCCATCAGAATACTTGCTAATGCTGAATCCCTTGACCACTGCAAACCTATTTTCATAGAACTTAGAATCAATACTCTGGTTAATCTCTACATCCTTGACCTTGTTATGCACGCTCTGAAAAAATCCCCTGTTTTGATGTTTAATGAAGATGTTCATAGTTATAACATAAGAGGCGAAAATAATCTGTCTGAAAATAATTTGGTTATTGTAGGTTCAGCAAAACTTTCATGAGTCATACAATATGTCAGAGATAGTTTACAATAAGTTTAGTAATCTTATTAATAAGTATAACATGCAGACATTTAAAAAGAAGTTGATTGCCTGGCTCTTGAGGAACCCATTTTATTCTTTGACTGACTTCCCACATTATGTCAAGATATATCCTTTTAATTTAATAGTTTGTTATTGTTTTGTTAATTCATTAAAATGTGTCTTGATACGTTGTTGGGTTCAGACTAGCCAGCATTGTTTATATATAAGCAATATTTATTCATAAGCCTCTTTTAACATTAATTTATTCGTTAATTATTATTGTTGTTATTTTTATGTTGTTTTAATTTATTTTATTGTTAAATACTGCCGTTAATATTGGTCTCATTACTGTTTTATATTAATTACTTTTATATTGAGTATTTTTTTAACTATATTTATATAAGTTTTAACGTTACTATTTTAGCCACTTTAGTCTACAGAATCAAAACGCATCTCATTTATACTTTGTTATTTAATGATTGCTAGTTCTTAAAAATATTTGGGTCTTTTTTCGTTTAAGGGCCAGCACAAAAGACCCTAGCTTGCCTATTCAAAACTCGGATCACGCGATGCTTGCCCGCTGCGCAGCGCTTTGCACTGTTTGCTCTTTTAGAAAAAAATTAACTCGAGCATGCAAAGTCCAAGCCCAGATCAACTCACCATGCTTACACACACAAAACTCAGACAGAACTGACGCAGGTTTCATTACAGGCAAAAGATAAGCGGCGCGCGTTTATCACTGATAAGAAAGACGAGTTTATACTAGAAGTAGTACCTGGATTACTGCCCTACGAAAATGCACTGTCAGTCAGATATAGTATGTTTGTAAGGTGCTGGTCCTTAAACGAAAAAGACCCAAATATTTTAATATATGTTATTATTAATAGTTCTTTTAACGAGGCATTTTACTGAAATTTGACTTTGTCACTGTATGTAACTGTCATACGACAATAAAACTGATTTGATTTGGTCTGGAACGAGTGCGTCAAAGGGCCCGAAGTACTGGAATTGAAAGGGTGACTTTTTCCTCTCATAATAACGGAAATATAAAATATTCAAAACGAAAAAGCTCATTTATTACATTGTCTTCTGAAAGAGCGGAACGATTTCCTGGGAGTAAGTCGATCTGCATCCTCGGTGTTCATTATACACACCAGTTGATCTGCCGATACGAGAGGGGAGGAAGTCGCGTCGCCTACACCATGTGGTAGCCGTGAGCGGAAGTTGTGGGTGAGCCTGGGAACGTCAACAGGTGACTTCCGGTGGCGGGAATCGAACCTGGAACCTGCAGCCGCCCGCCCCCCTCACTGTGATGCGGGATCGGACTCGTTTGGTTTTGTAAAATGCCTTTTTTTTTGCCCAAAGGAAGTCTGGTTTGTGGCTGTCTGGTTGACGGCTGAGGACCAAAAACTCTTCCTTCCCTTGTCGGAACTGAGTGACAAGCTGTCTTGAGCCATAATTGGTTCTTCAGCTGAAGATAAAACATGCTCCTTATCATTTCACACAAGGGTGTGTTAATTAAACTCATGCGTATTTGCCTTTAAGTACTTTGTGGACAACTGTACTCTAACGTCACGGGAATTTAGATCCCGAGCAATTCACTGGTCGAGCTTCTTTGATCGATACCAGTTTTGCAACCCTTTGTCAAACAAGGGATGTTGAAAACCAAGACCTAAAAGGATGTAGCAGACAAGAAAAAGCACGCAGGATGGACATTTAATTTCATGGCTATAGCAGTTGCCGCCGAAGCAAGATCGTAGTTACCAAGAGATTTCAACAAATAATGTAGCTGTGGTGGGAAAGGTGGATTCAATGTGAAAGTTGAGCCACTATTTCCTGGAAGTAATCCGGGGATCCAAAAAGAGTCCAAAACCAAATCAAGTGTAATCTAGGTGAAGAGGTGTTCTCATTGTCTCATCAATAATTGTACTTTGATCGGGAAATTGCTGATACAACAGGATCTTATGAGTTCCTAGCGGTTATGCAACATTCCAAGTGTCATACCAAGGATTTTGAGGACTAACACCTAAGAGGACGTTGAGTCCATCGTCGCCCACTGTAGCAGAGAAGAAAAAGTCCGCAAGGTGAAGACTAAAGTTTGTGTATTGTGGTTGCCGCCGAATTGCAGGACGATCGAAGTTACCCAGAGATTTCAACACTTAATGTAGCTGTGGTGGGAAAGGCTGATTCAATGTGACTGTTGTTCACCCTCCTGGAATCAGTAGTTTTGTGCGTCTGAAGAGATCCGGAAGGAGCTCAAAAACAAATAATTTTCATCGTTTCAGCATCAGAGACACACCCACACCACAAAATCAAGTGTAATCTAGATGAAAAGGTGATCTCCGTTGTCTCATCAATTGTGCACCTGATGAGACAATGAGAACACCTCTAAATAGCTGCCACATAAATTGATAACGTGGCAGTTTTATTTCTAAGACATTATACCTTGCTTGTATAAAAAAAAGGAGAAATAAATCATTATTTTCAATTCACAAAGTCGAGTCACGTCTGTGACAGCAATAGAAGTCAGACGCTGCACCGGAACTTAACTCAACATTCACAAAAGAGATTTCGAATTTCCCAACGTACTTTGCCACCGATAAATAACCTAAGACAGTCTAAACCTACTGGTGGTTCAATGCATCCTATTCCTATGTCTGCCAACAGCAACAGAAGTCAGACGCTGCACAGGAGCTTAACTCGACATTCACAAAATAGATTTCGAATTTCCCAACGTAATTTGGCAACGATAAATAACCTAGACAGACGGAACCTACTGGTGGTTCAATGCATCCTATTCCTATGTCTGCCAACAGCAACAGAAGTCAGACGCTGCACAGGAGCTTAACTCGACATTCACAAAATAGATTTCGAATTTCCCAACGTAATTTGGCAACGATAAATAACCTAGACAGACGGAACCTACTGGTGGTTCAATGCATCCTATTCCTATGTCTGCCAACAGCAACAAAGTCAGACGCTGCACAGGAGCTTAACTCGACATTCACAAAATAGATTTCGAATTTTCCCAACGTAATTTGGCAACGATAAATAACCTAGACAGACGGAACCTACTGGTGGTTTTCAATGCATCCTATTCCTATGTCTGCCAACAGCAACAGCAACAGAAGTCAGACGCTGCACAGGAGCTTAACACAAAATAGATTTCGAATTTCCCAACGTAATTTGGCAACGATAAAATAACCTAGACAGACGGAACCTACTGGTGGTTCAATGCATCCTATTCCTATGTCTGCCAACAAGCAACAGAAGTCAGACGCTGCACAGGAGCTTAACACAAAATAGATTTCGAATTTCCCAACGTAATTTGGCAACGATAAATAACCTAGACAGACGGAACCTACTGTTGGTTCAATGCATCCTATTCCTATGTCTGCCAACAGCAACAGAAGTCAGACGCTGCACAGGAGCTTAACTCGACATTCACAAAATAGATTTCGAATTTCCCAACGTAATTTGGCAACGATAAATAACCTAGACAGACGGAACCTACTGGTGGTTCAATGCATCCTATTCCTATGTCTGCCAACAGCAACAGAAGTCAGACGCTGCACAGGAGCTTAAACTCGACATTCACAAAATAGATTTCGAATTTCCCAACGTAATTTGGCAACGATAAATAACCTAGACAGACGGAACCTACTGGTGGTTCAATGCATCCTATTCCTATGTCTGCCAACAGCAACAGAAGTCAGGACGCTGCACAGGAGCTTAACACAAAATAGATTTCGAATTCCCAACGTAATTTGGCAACGATAAATAACCTAGACAGACGGAACCTACTGGTGGTTCAATGCATCCTATTCCTATGTCCTGCCAACAGCTACCGGAGTCAGACGCTGCACAGGAGCTTAACTCGACATTCACAAAATAGATTTCGAATTTCCCAACGTAATTTGGCAACGATAAATAACCTAGACAGACGGAACCTACTGGTGGTTCAATGCATCCTATTCCTATGTCTGCCAACAGCTACAGGAGTCAGACGCTGCACTGGAGCTAACTCAACATTCACAAAAAATAGATTTCGAATTTCCCAACGTAATTTGGCAACGATAAATAACCTAGACAGACGGAACCTACTGGTGGTTCAATGCATCCTATTCCTATGTCTGCCAACAGCAACAGAAGTCAGACGCTGCACAGGAGCTTAACTCGACATTCACAAAATAGATTTCGAATTTTTCCCAACGTAATTTGGCAACGATAAAATAAACCTAGACAGACGGAACCTACTGGTGGTTCAATGCATCCTATTCCTATGTCTGGCCAACAGCAACAGAAGTCAGACGCTGCACAGGAGCTTAACTCGACATTCACAAAATAGATTTCGAATTTCCCAACGTAATTTGGCAACGATAAATAACCTAGACAGACGGAACCTACTGGTGGTTCAATGCATCCTATTCCTATGTCTGCCAACAGCAACAGAAGTCAGACGCTGCACAGGAGCTTAACTCGACATTCACAAAATAGATTTCGAATTTCCCAACGTAATTTGGCAACGATAAATAACCTAGACAGACGGAACCTACTGGTGGTTCAATGCATCCTATTCCTATGTCTGCCAACAGCAACAGAAGTCAGACGCTGCACAGGAGCTTAACACAAAATAGATTTCGAATTTCCCAACGTAAATTTGGCAACGATAAATAACCTAGACAGACGGAACCTACTGGTGGTTCAATGCATCCTATTCCTATGTCTGCCAACAGCTACAGGAGTCAGACGCTGCACAGGAGCTTAACTCGACATTCCACAAAATAGATTTCGAATTTCCCAACGTAATTTGGCAACGATAAATAACCTAGACAGACGGAACCTACTGGTGGTTCAATGCATCCTATTCCTATGTCTGCCAACAGCAACAGAAGTCAGACGCTGCACAGGAGCTTAACTCGACATTCACAAAATAGATTTCGAATTTCCCAACGTAATTTGGCAACGATAAATAACCTAGACAGACGGAACCTACTGGTGGTTCAATGCATCCTATTCCTATGTCTGCCAACAGCAACAGAAGTCAGACGCTGCACAGGAGCTTAACTCGACATTCACAAAAGAGATTTCCAATTTCCCAACGTATTTTGCCAACGATAATTAACCTAGACAGACTGAACCTACTGGTGGTTGAATGCATCCTATTCCTATGTCTGCCAACAGCAACAGAAGTCAGACACTGTACCGGAGCAAAACTCAACATTCACAAAAGAGATTTCCAATTTCCCAACGTATTTTGCCAACGATAAATAACCTAGACAGACTGAACCTACTGGTGGTTGAATGCATCCTATTCCTATGTCTGCCAACAGCAACAGAAGTCAGACACTGTACGGGAGCAAAACTCAACATTCACAAAAGAGATTTCCAATTTCCCAACGTATTTTGCCAACGATAAATAATCTAGACAAACTGAACCTACTGGTGGTTCAAAGCATTCTATTCCTATGTCTGCCGACAGGAACAGGAGATAGCAGTTTCGCGTGTGGTCGTGATCCTCGGTATTACCTAACGGCGCTTACCACCGTTCTCGTGATCCGCTGCCGTGTCGTGCGGCACTTGAATTATACGCAGTTCGGTATCTATTTCGCGTGGAACTGGTTCCACTCGTGTTTTATAATTTATATTGAAAACACGTCTCGGCGAATAAATCGGTTTGGATTTCCGTAGAAATAAACAGCCCGCCGAATATCAAAGCGTTCGATTGCCTGTATACCTGTCAAAAACGTAAGGAACGTTTGAAATATTGCAATTCCACTGTGATTTTAATTACTTGCGGAATAATAATGATATGAAATTATATGCAGTGCCGTAACTATTTCTTGGGGTGAAGGGGAGGTTTGAATTGAAAATAATGATTTATTTCTCCGTTTTTTTTATACAAGCTAGGTACATGTAATAATATCTTAGGAATGAAAACTGCCACATTACCAAGTGATGTGGCAGCTATTTAGAAAAAAATCAAAAATCAAATAGATAAAAAGTCAATAGATGTCAAATTATGTGCAGTGCCGTACCTAGGTCTTTGGGTGAGGGGAGTTGTGATTGAAAATAATGGTTTTCTTCTCCCTTTTTTATCTAAGCAAGGTACTTGTAATAATGTCTTAGTGCCACTGTTTTGTGGCAGCTATTTCAAAAAATAAAAATGCACAAAAAGAAAATAGACAAAACGTCGAGTCCAATAATATAGTAACTAAAGTATTTCGCTCAGCGGCGTCGTCAATTTTAACAAATATACACTGGTATTATGAAGGATAAATGATAAATACAAATGAAGATAGTAAAATAAAGAGCAGTATTATGACAATGTTTTATCATGTTTTTAATAATAACCAGACTATATTACGAAGATTACAAAAGATTATCAAAACTGATTGATTAGATATTGCAACACTTTCTTAAAAAATTCCAAATTGTCATGCTCAAGTAGCCAGCTTAAGCTTCTTTAAGATGCTGGGATAATTTATCAAAACACTTGGGTCCAGCATACTGGAAGGAATGTCTTTGGGGTAATCTCAAATCAAATCTTTTTTATTGCATCGACAATTCTTACATTGTATGGCAAACGTCATGGTTCTTTAAATAAATTTCTGACATTCATATAACAATACACACTCACACATACAGTTTCACAGTTACGCCTCTTTCATACATCGCCAATGCAACCCACTTAGTACAGCGGAGTCAGTTGTCTAATTGGGCGGTCTCCCAGTCGAATGCCAAAAAACTCACGTGCATTATAGAATGCTTGTGACACCAAGAAGCGTTTAAGGCGAGTCTTTAACGCCTTGGGCGTTGGAGTATCTTTAATTGAATTGGGCAGTCTGTTGAGGAAAATGAACACCCGCCTGCGAGGGCAGGCGTTCATAACCACCGTTCTGTGTCTCCCAGTTCGGTAGTTTGCTCTACCACGTGTCTCATACATGTGTATGTCTTGGCCTCTGGTTAAGGCGCATTACTCACACAAAACAAAGTTGTTTCCAAAATGTAGAGGCACGGCAGAGTCAACAGCTGCAATTTCTTGAAGGATTTCCCTGCACAACTCTCTAAATTTGATTTTGGCGATTATTCGAATTGCTTTTTTTTTTGGAGTCTGAATGCTCTTTGAAACTGTGTGTTTGCGCAAGCTCCCCAAAGGACCACTCCGTAGGCCAGATGGGGGTAAATCAGTCCATAATACGCCGTAATCAGTACCTGACTCGGGCAGTATTTGGCTAAAGATCTCAGAACAAAAATACCTGAGCAGACTTTGGCGCAAACATAGTCAATATGCTCATTCCAAGTCAGCCCTTGGTTAAGGTGCATTCCTAGGAATTTTGAAGAGCTGACTTCTTCCAGTGTGGAGTCATCTAACAAAATAGCAAGCCCACACTGGTTGCCCGCAGGTGCGCAAGGCTATATTCAAAACGTTGGTTTTTGAAGGGTTTGTTGTAAGATTGAGGGCTGTGGAAGTATTGGACACAGTTGTTGACGTCAACAAAAGCCTGTTGTTCCAAAAACTTCATTTGATATTGCATTGAAAAAGAGAGTCGTATCATCGGCAAACTGCACTAATTTTGCATGCAGAAGCGATGATTTTACATCGTTGACGTTAAAGCAGGAAAAGCACAGGACTGAGGATGGATCCCTGAGGGACTCCGTAACTCAGTTCTATTTTTTTGGACGACTTACTAGATATCTGGACAACCTGGGATCTGTGAGTTAGAAACGAGGTAAGCCATTTAAGAGGCAAACCTCGAATACCGCGAGACTCAAGTTTGTCAAGCAGTGTACCGTGGTCAACGCAGTCGAATGCTTTGGACAGGTCTAAGAACACACCCATTCTGTGGTTACGACATTCAATCCCCTCTACAATCATATCGACAAGACTCACGACTGCGTCTGTTGTCGATTTGCTCTTCCTGAATCCAAATTGTTCACTGGAGAGCTGATTGTGTTCGTCCAAAAACTGAAGCATTCTTATAAGAAAAAGCTTTTCAAAAATTTTGCTCAGAACTGGCAAAATTGAGACAGGCCGATAGTTGGTGATTGAAGCTGGGTCGTCGTCTTTCTTGAAAATTGGGACAACTTTAGCAATTTTCAGGAGAGAGGGGAACACTCCTGTTTGGAAATGAATAGTTTACCAATTGAGTTAAAGGTCTCACTAAATGCTTGCAGCATTTTTTTATGAGCCATGGAGGGACATTAGATTGAGGTCATTCGATTTTTTTGGCTGGGAGCTGCTGAATAATTCGATGAAGCTCATCCTCAATTACAGGAGCCAACGCCATTGACGATATGGGGCTCTGTCTTCGCGAGGGGGCATACTTGAGGTTCAGATGGCCGAGGACCCCGCCCACCAGCAACGGATGCGAAAAAAGCCGTTGAGCTGGTTGGCAATCTCTGTTTCATCCTCCACAAGCCTATCCCCAATTTTAATTTTGATTTGTTTGTGAGCTTTTGTTTTATTGTTTAATGAATGTCCCAAATTGTTTTTCAAACGTTTTTGGAAGAGGAGAATTGATTTTGAGACATCATATGCTTTTGCGGCTTGGATCACTTTTCTGTATATTTTTTTGTAATTCTTGAAAAAAATTTTGAATTGTTCGTTTGAAGTGTTTTTGTACATTTCAGAAAAGGAATTTTAGTTTCTCTCTAAAAACCAAAATACCTGCTGTGATCCAGTTGTTTTTTTTTTTAATTTTTTTCGCAAACATGGATCGTTTTTTTGTAGGGCAGCATATGTTAATGTGGAAATTTAGAGTGTCGTTAAACACTTTAAATTGCTGCTCTACGGGTTGAAATGAATTTAGAAAATCCCATCTTTCTTTAGAAAGGGATGTTTTGAGGTGAGCAATATTTTCTGGCCTTACGTCTCTTACTGTTTGCTTAATTTTGGGCTCCCTTTTTTAATTGTACGCCACTAATGACGGCTTCTTGGCCGTAGTGGTCAGAAATAGCTGTATTCACTACAGACACTGCGACACTTGGGTGGTTGGTTATGATGTTGTCGATAGCCGATTGTGTTGTAGCCGTCACTCTCGTCGGAGTTTTGACTAGCAACTCCAAGTCAAATGACCTAAGTAAATCGACCATCTAAATATCCGTTGTCGAGAACTCCTAATGTCATGAGGAATATTTGTGCTACCCCTATGGCCACTGCTTAAATACAATAACCACAGTACTTTGTACACGTACAAGTGTTGTATGGGTAAAATGTTCAAGGAGCAAAAAAGGGGAAATGAACTGTCCAGCATTCTTGTATGTAACATTTGATTGAAGAGCACACCACACCGGGGAGTATTGAATGTATCTGAGCATAAATAAAAATTTTAAAAAACTGTTTATAAAGAAAAGCCGATCCCATTTTAAGCCTTACTCTGCCTGTCCTCATGGGCCACTGGCCTGTGCGAGGATCTTATCAAACAGAATAAAGGGGAGAGTCGTTACAGTACAAGGTCGATGGTACTGATAAAAAGTGCAACGGTCACAGACAGGATTCGACCCTCCGCTATCTCTAACTCTGACTCAAAGTCCAACGTCTTAACCGCTCGGCATCGGCACGGTCGAGTTTACAGGTTCAATAAATATTATGCGCACGATTTATAAATCTTTTTTGGGATTTTAAGAGGTTCTATCTCCTCCCCCCCTCCACCCATAGATACGCACTGCGATCAAATTCGCCGTAATGCTTTTACAAATACGCAACTCAACAAACAGCTTTGACCGAAAAGGAATACAAAAGTTCTTCGAAGTTATGCAGGAACGCATCAAAGTCCTATCAAAGCCGAGCATAAGCTGATAATGTAACATACCCGGCAATACGGACGAGACTGTAACAGATTTTATGGGATGTACGCGTTATACCGTGATCCATTCCTTCATTCCGAGTCCAATTTTAGTGCACATCAGAGGAACGTTCCGTGTGGTCTGGACGGCATCGTTGATTGTAATAATCATCGTGTACACCGTGCATGATGTGACTTGTCGTGAACTCTTTTCCTTTCCCTCTGATCCTGTCTTGGTTTGGTCACATCTGAAAATTTTTAGTGAGAGATTTCATTTGATTACGATAAGAATCTTTATGTTGGTTCAGGTTTTTTAAGAACCGTAACTGTTGTAAACCGAATTTAGTGTTATTTCAAAGTCTTTTGTTGATATTCTTCTAAATCTGTCGGAACGGCGTGGTATTTCCTGGAACTCCCTCGTAGTAAATCTTGTTCTGTCCATTGCGTTCCTCCCCTTCATATTTTGCCGTTTACTACCGAATTGTCTTGACTTTTACTACCATTACCGCATCACCAATATCACATTATGACTTTTACTACCACATTCGCCGACTTGTCTTAGATTCATTCGATATTATCCAGTGCATAAACATTGATATTGCAGTAAGAGTTTTCATCCTCTTCTTGGGTTTGGAAAGTTTTTCGTCGATATAGTGGTGGATACTCGAACACCCTGCATGGCGTGTGACTTGTTGGATTTTACATTTTTTGTTGCAAAAGTACAGTCTCTTCTTGGGAAAAAACCTCTTGCAAAAACCTAATTTCCAAAAAAGAAATACTGGCTTCTTCAGAGTTTTTAAGGGATTTCTTCCTCATAACTCCCTTTCATCCTCAACTTTAATTGCTCATGATGGGTATAATCAATCAACACAAAATTATTTACACAAATAAAGAGTCGCACACTATATATATAGTAAGATTAGTGGATGAAGCACAAATTAAGACTTTGGATCGGATATGGACTAAGAACGAAATATTTTTGCTCGTTTGTAAAATTTCACAGGGTCACAATTTTGTATTTCGTGTAAATTTAATGTATATATTTTATTTCTTATAAATTTTTTCTGTGTAATTCTTAAAACCTAGAATGCCAAGTCGTAAGCGGGAATGAGATGGAACTCAATTAAATCGAAGGTTTCTTCGATGGGAATGATCAGTATGGATGATCGTATGCCACTGATCAGGATCAGGAATATTCCTACATTTTACCTAAGGCCGGTTTACAGGCTCTAGTACGGTGAAACGATCTCATTGTACAGATTACATTTGTGGGAAAGATTCATTATACTCTGCCGTTTACACGCCACATGTCATTTCAAACCTTATATTTGAACTGAAACTCGATTTGCAACATCCTGTACCTAGTTGTAATCGATCAGCACAAGGAAGTACTGTTGTAGTCTGTCTATGAGGTTTGTTTACCAAGAACAGTTTAGCGGAATGTACGGAACTCAAGAACTAGATTACTATTCGGTGCGGGAACAGAGTTAAAAATGCAAATAGCAGTTTTGCGAAACAAAAAGACAAATTTAGAAAAGAAAATGCAACTAGATTTAGAGTAATGTTTTGATGCAATATGCTGTTGTTTGTACCTATTATTGTAACATTGGCGAAACTATCAAGAAACAAGAAAGGAAGTCAATAATCTTTACAGACAGTAAACTTATTCCAGAATGGATTTCAACACGGCTTTTCACGTCTGAGAAACCTTATTCTTGTCTTGTCCGACGGATGACGCGTTTTTGCGTCCTACTGTTGACGGTGATTGTAGGACTGTAGGTCCACGCCTAGTTTGACGAGGGTGGCTGACGTCACTTTTCTGCAGGGTAGGACAGTTAGTCCACGCCGACACCCGTGGACTAACTGTCCTACTTTTTCAAAACTGACCTGGCCGTTCATTAGTTTTTCTACCTGCATTTATTCTTTATTTTGGTCAGTGATGCTTCCACTAAATTCACACAGCGTACTGCTAAAGCAGCAAATATTAACAACAGTTTACTCAAGCTATCACATATGAAGTGGATTACTAATATGGATTATATCTTAACGAATTCCATATAGTATTATATTACTATATGATTAATTTGGTTGGCATTGTCCTAATGAATCATAAACATCTACAGTAAGTGTGTACTAGTTATTCCTTATATTGGACCATCGTTTGTATAATACTGTATATACCAGTAGACACTATAATCGTTACAGACATTCTTAAGTTAGAAATTGCGTAACTAACCTGACTTTATTTTATGTATATAATTTCGTTTCATTCTTTTTGCAGCTGTCTTATGTAGTGTACTGAAAATTATTTAGCAGATATAGAGTTTAGATCTCGAAACATCCATTCAAGTGCTGCAGTGTGAGTACGACGATCCCTTATCAACCCCTCGTCAAAAGAAACCCGTGAGTCGGACAGTGGGTCCCAGGCCGGGACCGTGGACCTACTGTCCACCCCTTAAGAAGTAGGTAAGAAATGCTTCCGGCAGTTTTATGACGTGGACCTACAGTCCGTTTACCGTTGACGGTAAATGGTAACAGTAAGTTTATTGCCTTGTATAATTGGTCTCCATTGTATTAGGGGTCTAAATGCACCAGTTAGAGCAGCGCGTTTCCGGTAAACATTTGTGCCGATTCGGTCCGCCAAGGCCGGAAGTTTTAATCGCAGTTTTGTAAACAATCGTTTACGCTCATTTTTTTAAGTTTCTTTCAGTGTTCGTTCCGTGTTTCTGTGGTTTGTAATGTTCCAATTTCGTAAACTGCGCATTAAAAATAAAGCTCTTTGTATAAATATGAACTTGAATTTGGTATGTTTTGGTCATCTAAGATTTTGGTTTTTTAGGTGTATCTGCAAACTGGAATATATATATTTTTTTCTTTTTACATTATAATTTTAAGTGGATAAAATCATATGCATATAAATACGATAGAGAGTGAAAGTATAACAATGTAGATATTTTCAGTTGCTTTGTCTAAGAGCTTATTGAGCAAAATTTTATTTTACATCTCTCGGTGGAACGTAGCTATGGTGGGAACGGTTGATTCAATGTGAATGTTGAGTTCAGCTCCAGTTCACCTTCCTCTTAGTGCAGCGTCTGGAATCTGACGCTGTCACAAATTTGACTCCTGGAATCTGGAGTCATGTTCGTCTGAAGAGATCCTAAAAAAAGTCGGCGACGAAGAAGCTCAAAATGAACTCTTTACTTCGTTTCGAGATCAGACCTAGGAGTCAAGTCTGCGACAGCGTCAGATTTTAGACGCTGCACTAAGAGGAAGGTGAACTGGAGCTAACCTCAACATACACATCGATTGGCAGGGAGTAGTATCAGTTTTTTTTTTTTTTAATATTCTCATCTCTAATTGTAGTTGAAATCAGGTCTTTGCCATATTTATATCATAAACTGGAATATCCAATCTTGCCATTTCTACCGTCAAAAGTTTCGGTAGCGTCTGCAACAAAGACGTCACGGACTAATGCGTCAGCTCATAAACCATAAGCCTCGACTCCACCTTATCTACTTGACGAATGAGATTTATCTGCGGTCCGTGTCACAATCGAGTCATCGGCTTAGTGTCATCTGTGGACTTCCTGCTCGGCGTTATCACCAACTATCGGGAAGGGCAGAGATCGTCACGTCAGGTCTAAGATTTTGGAAACGTTCGTGACTTCGATTTCCTAATGCCTCTGCTAATGCGCAAGGAGAATTCCCACTTATCATTTTCAGAATAGATTAGATCCCCAGTTGAAAACAAAATTTTCTTTTTGATATCCTTACTAAGGATGATCGCTGAACCTCTTTGAAAATAAATATTTACTGAAAATTAAAAATTATTGTTTAAGTTGGGAATAAAAATGTTTTGCCCATTATAACAGTACTGAATAAGTCACGAGCATATCGTAAATGGAGTCGCGAACACAGTATTGGACAGGTTTGCCAATCCTCCGAGGAGAGTGAAGGTTAGCATATACATGACTGGGTCTCCTTGACTCGAAAGACAATCCAGTTAATGTTATGATTCACTTTATTGTAAATAAGTTTATATTGTTCCATTGTTTTGTCGCGATCAAAATATCCTTTGCAGTGTTAAATTGTGATTCCCAATACTGTACAAGTCGGTGTATGAAAGTTGACCTCAAGTCCACACTTTGTGTACAAGTTCCCATCTCGTATTGTGATGCTTATAACAAGCCTCTCCAATTAGGTAGCTGCACAATACTGCAAAGTAAAGTCGGAAAATCTTAAAAAGGTAGTTATAGATTCATTCATCATGGGTCCTTCGAATATACTGTACTTGTTATCTGCATTTAACATCGCTATATCATTTGCAATTTAAATTCCACGTACTTGTACTCACGTCAAGGGCTCACATTTTAAACTTTTTTATATTTGAGTGTAACACATTTACTATGGTGGACGCAGCTTACTACTATTCCTGCCGTCCTAAAGTTGGTAAATGACTCGTGTAGCAGTGAAGATGTCAGGTATTGTTTTCAGCTAGACTGCAAAAACAATTTAAGTAGGCTTACCATTTTGAGATTGTAGTAGATAACCTTTAAAGTAAATAAGGTTCATGATCCAAGACCCATAGGTCTGTGACAGGAATCACGATTTGGACTCTGGATTTGGGTTAAGATAATAAAAGGTCAAAATTGATATAATCTTGTTTTTATGATTTTTAGAGTGGTTTCCCGGGTGCTAGAAGGCACTAAATTGTCTGTTTGAGTTAAATTCACCCTACCGTTTACCCGAGCTTCTACCTTATGGCACTTTCCACCTCGTATTGTCCAGCCTGTACTTCTATGATGAATCCCTGAAAAAGTCCGTACAAAAATGAAATCGGTCTAAAATTGAAAAGGTCTCTTTACGATAGATAAATCTCCGTTGTTGATTACGATGTGCGTGTTATCCGCAAATCTATGATAGTCTGGCGTTACACAAGTACAATTATGAAAGCGCTCGGATCGGTATCGCTACAGGTATTCGGCTAACGGGAAATAGGGAAAGTGTGAGACAATAGCGGACCCAGTAGTGCACCTTGTGGCACACCATTCCTCTACCGTTATGCGATGATAGCCGTCGTAGCTTCCGTCGCCAGGTGACGTGCTACCCCCCCCCCCCCCGTCATTCTCATTAGACTCCAGCGGCTCCCACTGTGACGTTGCGCAAGCCGTCCACAATTAGCTTCCCTTCCGTGTAATAATGGCGTAATCGGCGTTAAATCCAATCCCGTCACAATCCAACGAGGCGCTCTGTCGGTGTCTGTGTTAAATTGTCCTCCTGTTGCTGTCAATTCTCCTGTCGCTGTCCCGAGGACGTTCACCCGCGCGATAATTGAACGGCCAACTCCAAGTTGGGGATTGAAATCACGCACTGTCAGATTTCCTTATTCGGCCGTTTCAACTAGGAACACGGCGTTAGGATCTTCTGAGCACGCAGTTAAAGGGTTCCAGTGTTTGAAAGGAGCAATGTCAGGAAAACAACTAACACCCAATAAGTTTTAGACCACAGGCCCCATTTTAAGGGTCAATTGGTGGGATGGTTTCAACTACTGTATAGCGGTAGCTATCACCGATACAGGAGTGCAGACACTTCACAGAATGTTACCGCCGGGGTTTCCACAAAAGAAGTCAGAGATCATCTGCAACAACTGTGGATACTCAATCCGCACGCTAGCTGCCAAAAGAATTGTTGTTCCTATACACCACCTGAGAATTTCTAAAACCTCTCCGATTCGGAAAGATACAATCGTTGGTTGAATCTGGAGTTTTATTAACATCAAGCTGAGTGAAGGTTGATGTAAAATTCAGAAAGATAGTTCGATTGTAAACAAATCAGCTCAGTGTTCTTATCTAGCGAATTACCACTACACTGTAAGGGAAACACAATCCTTTACAATATTACACTTAACCTATTGAGTCTTAAATTCTTAAGATTCCAGTAAATTATAACAAAAGCTTCTGACACGTCACTTAGATTGGCGTGGCAGCTTTCGTATGCAATGTTTTACCATTACTTGACATTGTGTTTTCCAGAAGTTCTAGGAGTATGTCACCTCTGATGTGGATGGTATTGCATCTACTAAAGACTTCGTAGACCGTCTTTAGAACCTGTTTTTAGTATGTTCATTCCATTTCAATTGTCCGTCGAGGTACGGATAGTCCATGGTATCAAGTCCTGACTCCTAAATTAATCATAATTAGTAACTGGTTTTAATTATTCTCTATTCTTTACTCAAAAGGAGAATTGTGGTCCTGTCCATTCAGCTCATCCTTGTTGGTTTGAATTGTACGCATAGCAGTCGAGTTAAGGTGCCAGAAGAATCTAATGGGTTATGGCATCATCACTAGATAACATTTGGGAATTCCGGAATATAACTACTTGTAGGATCTTTTACCGTAAACCGTACACTATGCGTATCTAAATTTAGTGCCAGAGAGGGATTCACATAGTTTGCTCTCTGATCTAGAGTAGATCTAGGTCAAGGTTAGGTCTGACTCATGTAAGCAGTTACCAGGTCTGCGTAAGTTATTTCGAAAGAGCGAACATGTTTATCGGCGATCGAAGAAGGAAATTTCTCCCACGTAACTGTGACGGTAGGATTTATCTTGCATATGGAGGTGACTCATGTCTATGAGACAAACATATGTGGATTTACAGCTGATGCAGGTTTTTACCACAACTGTTTTACATTTGTTTTTATTATGTAGAAGGCACAACGCACAATGGTCATTCAAGGTCGCGAAGGATCATTGTTGTTTTTATATAATTTATTGTTTTAAGGATTTTGCTATAACAAATCGTAACTTCCGAAATATATTTTGACCAAAAACATAAATATAATAATTAAACTATGTACATTCTTATAATTAGAAAAATTATCAGAAAATTTTCAGAATATGTAATATAATATTTAATATTTCCTTTTCTTTCTTGATGTACACTTCACATTTTTAAGTTAATATGTATTATTTGATTAATCCTATTACATGATCATATAAGGTATAACAGCTTTTGCTTATCTAGGACTGTTAAAGTAGTGTATTAACTACCAACTTTATATAATACATTTTAGATTTTTATTTATTTTTTTCTCGCTGACCTCATTACTTCTAAAAGAGATCAGTGTATTTTTCATATCATTGTTGAGTTAATTTACTTTTGTAAGTTTATAGGAAGTAAATAATTTATTCAGAATAACTTCCATTTTGAGCGCTGATATTTTTTAAACCTAATTTCCATATACCGGAACCTCAAATCAGGCTTAGCATTTGAGGCCCTACATTTTTTTTCCTCTAACTGTAAAAATATGTGAAATTTAGTGATAATATTTTAGTTTTATTATATGTTGTATATTTCAATTTTAAATCAATATTTATGTTAACCATTTATAAATAGACGATTTGGGATATTTAGTCTATTTATTGTAATGTACAATATCCGATGTGTGTTTTATTGAGACTCTTAGCTTTGTATTGTGTCGGAGTGAGAAAATAAATTCTTGCTTTCAATTGAATTGATTCCAGGGAACGATACAAATGGTTATAAAAGATTATAAAATTTCTGAGAAGAGCCGTCCATTTCCAAGAAGTCGTCGACGATAAAATACAGTTCAGCAATTCTCAGAATTTATATAAATCAAACGCCGAATCACCCCCTAGATCCATCACGGTATTTGTAGAACCCTCCCCGGCTGGGAGAGTGTAAGGGGGGTGGGTCGGCAATCATCAATCTCCGAACTGAAGAGGGCAGCGGATCCGCCGTACGAAAGGTCGGGGATGAAATATAATCCAGCGGCAGCTCCTGTCGTGGGAAAGGACCTGGCGGCGCAGCGGGACCTGATCCTTGTGGACTTGTTTGTGCCCTCTTTATCTTAATTAGTTGCGCCCGGTTCGGGGAATTATTTTGACATAGATAATTTAGATCGTAATAAAGTAGTGCCGTCCATTTTCTGTCCTTTTGTCAAGTGTTTCAGGTTGAATATAGCCCGCATCATGGAACGGGCTGGATTTAAATTACTTTATTATATGTTCAATCTATTCAGCCTGACGTAGGGTTACCTAAAGATCAGCATCATTTAAAGACCAAGTTCAAGATTGCTTTAGTTGCTCAGGCTTTTGGAAGTGCCGATGGCCGAGCGGTCTAAGATGTTGGACTTTGAGTCTGAGTTAGAGACAGCGCAGGTTCGAATCCTGTCTGTGACCGTTGCACCTTTTATCAGTACCATCGGCCTTGTACTGTATCGACTCTCTCCCTTATTCTGTTTGATAAGATCCTCGCACAGGCCAGTGGCCCATGAGGACAGAATAAGGCCTAAACGGAGATCGGCTTCTCCTTAAAAAATGTAGTTTTTAAATTCAGACAAATTTCAACGGAGCGGTTTCACTCCATTTTACACGATTAAGAAACTGAGGGGAAAACGAGAGCAACACGATTGAATCGATTCAATTCTCGGTTTTATTGCACAAAAACAACATAAATTGCATCGCAGTCTTCCTGACATTTACGAGTAAAAGCTAATATTTTGCATTCATCATTCATTACAGTGGCTTTCGTTCAGACCTACAGTTTTTCATTCCCCCAAATTCTCATGCATTACATAATTTTCCCACTCTAATCACCTAATCAGTCAATTAGGCGGTCTCCCAATCGTTTGCCATGAACTCGTCTGTACTATAAAGAGCTTCCGAGATCAACGCGGTTTTCAGACGAGTTAGGTGGTGTGGCATTTTTGATCGAATTTGGCAATTTGTTGACGACCTGGACTCCTGCCTGCGAAGGCAATCGTTCATAAGCCACCGTCCTGTGTCTTCCAGTACGGTAGTTATTCCTGCCTCTAGTGCCACAAGAGTCTACGTCACTACCTCTTATGACCTAGCATTTTGATTTGACAAAAAGATATGTTCCCAGAATATAGCGGTAGTGAAGCGTCAACAGTTTGAGATCTTCGAATACTGGCCTGCACGACTCCAGTTGGAGTTTTCCAATTATTCTAACTGCTTTTTTCTGCAGGGTGAACATTCTATGAAATTGTATGTTTGCACTACCTCCCCAGAAGATCACTCCGTACGAGAGATGTGGGTAGATTATTCTATAATACGCAGTCATCAGTACCTGAATTGGGCAGTATCACTTGTAAACAAATCTTTATCTACATGCGAACATATGTCGTCAATCTGAAAGTGGTTCAGTCAACTCCAAAGGAATTGTTGCATCATATTGTGGCGATAGATGAGGTTTGGATGGATCCATTACACGCTTGAAACAAAACAGCAATCAAGACAATTGAACACATCTCGAGAATGGACTCCAAAAAAGGGCGAAAAGAGTTCCATTCACTGGACAGGTGATGGCATCAGTGATTTGCGCCTCGAAAGTACTTCTCCTAATTGACCTCTTTCTTGAAAGTGAACCCCCATTATCGGTAAACACTTCGCTTTTCTTTTAGACAAAATGAAGGCATCAATACAAAAGCAATAGTTAGGAATGGTCAAAAATTGTTTTCTTCATAGACCGCACCAAAGCATTCAATCAAACTGGATTGTCAAACTGGCCGACCTTCATGATTTATTCTAACTTCTCCAGATTTGGCATCCTCTAGTTTATCATATTGTCCCGAAACTTTGCAGGCAGTAAGAATATTTCTGTCGGATGAGGAGTTTGTACAGAGTGAAAAGATCTTTTGGAAGCCTCGAGAAAATTCGCGTTCACGAAGGAATCGCAAAGGTGAAGAAGAAACATCAGCAAAAGGCTACTTAATTTCAACAAATTATTCATCAAATATGCCTAGAATTCTTGAATACCCCTACATGCTGCAAAGTTGTTCACCATCATGGGAATAGAGGCAGGGACAACTTTCGAGGCCAACAACACAGAACAAATGCTTTCAGAAATTTGCCTTCTCAAGTTGGTGTCAGACTAATCAACAGTTTCCCTGAAGATATTAAACAAACAAAAAATTAAAAGCTCAGTTGAAAACCATTTAGTGTCAAAGGCATTTTACTCTGTTGACGAGTTTATGATGAATCGCTGGGACATTTATGAGCATCATCACCATCACAAAATCGTATTGCCGGACCTGTAAACTGTAAGAGAGAAATTTGAATGAGGTCAGGTATGTTTGAGTGGGTAGTTGTCAGCGAGAATGGTTAGGTTAGATTAAGAACGGTTGTGATACAATGTTTGTATTGTCTTTTCACAATAAATGATATTATTATTATTAATAAGTTAAAAAATTCTACATCTTTGGAAGCCTATAAAGTGGAAACACTCCAATCTGAATTTTACTGTGCTCTTTAGCTTGTGAACGATGCTTCATTGATAATTTCACTACTGTTATAACAGAACTGCTTCTAGTATTCGGTATAATCGGAAAGGGGCAAATCGAATGATTCCACTCAGATACATTTGTACATCCGCACTATGTAGGAAGTTGATTTTGCTGTTGAAGAAATTGTTCTGGATCTTTGTTAATCCGGGCGGTTGAAAATCATCACAATAAATAAATCGCAACGCACTGTTGTGTTTGGTCTGCCTGTGACGTCTACCACGTCAGTTGTACGTAAACGTTGCTATTGTTAACACAACAAACGTGATTTACTCGAGAAGTTGTGTTTACTTGAGCACTTATTTGTGTTTCACACTCAAGGTGGCTGTTAGCAGAAGGCTGGTGTATATCTCAACTGATGACGCAGGCCTTGGACACGCCGTTGGTCATGTGCTTGTTATGAGATCATGTGGAATCATTTAACAGTTCATGCAGTCATTTAATTACATTTGAACATGAATTCCAATCAGAATCAATCTGATTCATTTAGTTCGGAGTAGTTGAAAATGTTACAATGGCAATTTTAGTTCCTTCATTCTAATAATATTTCTTCTAAATGTAACCGGACGTTTGGCTCATCAGGGCTAAATTATGAGACTCTGATCGGTCAATGTGAGTTGGCTGAGCGGTAGCGAAGCTTATCACTCAAGAGACTGGCAAAAATTCTTTTCTGACCGTCCATAGGATTTCTTGAGAGCAAATTGAGCAATAGACTTGTCTACGATAATTTTTCTCATATTTTGGTCCTTGTTTAATGCCAATAAAAGTGGCAGTTTTAGATCCAGAATAGTTTTCAGAAATGTATCTCTTATCTCAACGTCTCATGTTTATTTTTCTTTATTTAAGTCTACAAGACTATGGGTAATTTGGAAGTAGGCATATAACATGAATTTGGGAGTTTTTCACAGATACATGGCATAATCATTGAACACAACGTTTCGAAAACTGGAATCTTTCCTCTTCTTCAGGTATCAAAAGATGCACTTAAAACGTTTTTAACACCCGAAAAAAGGGGACAGATTCAGTAGACGTAATTTTTATAAAACATAGCGGAATGAATGTTAGACTATGTGTAAAGGTGCATGTAACAGTCAAATGGAAGTTTTTACTATAACAAATGCTAATACAAATTTGTAAACAAGGGATAAAGCCTATTTGTAATATTTATTTTAGCCTAATCAGTACCTTATAAAGACACGTACGCTCTGCCCAGGGATGAAACTACGAGAGCCATTCAGAAACTAGATTACGTTTTTATATAAACAAAAAACGAAGTACAAGAAACAAATTGTATCATATACATTTGAATGTAACACTAAAATACTATGTTTTAACATAGTCTCGATACAAATTCAGGTACTTATCATAGCGAAGAAGTAGTTTTTAAAATCCAGCATTATACAATTCTGCCGCCGGAGATTTCAACCAGATAGTCTCACCCTCCCGCAGTTCCATGTCGTCATTAAAGCGCTGCGTCGCAAGGCAGGTCTCCATTGTTGGAAACAGGTGGTAGTCGCTGGGTGCAAGGCCCTGGATTGTAAGGCGGATGTGGAAACACCTCTCACTTGCGAGTAAAGCATCCAAGCAAGCATTCTCGAGTCCGATTTGCCGTGTAAGGTCGGGCGTTGTCGTGCAAAAACAAAGTTTTCGAACTTAACTTTCCTTTGAGCTTAATTTGAATTAATCTTCTTATTCTTTGTTTAAAGTGTTTTATTGGCGATGGAAGGTTTGGCAGGATTTCGGACTTTTGTCATCGTTATAAGTTACAAAAGGTATAACACAACGTTTCGAGGATTGGAATCTATCCTCTTCGTCAGGTGGGGGAGGTATTAGTAAATAAAAAACCTCTGTTCTTTTCCTCTGTTCCATATTTTTGTATGTACTAATACCTTCTCCACCTGACGAAGAGGATAGATTCCAATCCTCGAAACGTTATATCTTATTTTTTGCAAAGTTTCACAATACCTCGCAGAATGGTTGTGCCCCGTGTAACTTTCCAATTACAAAATATGTTAATAGTTATTTTCAAACTATGCATCTTCTGTGTCATAAAAATATACTATTTTTAACAAAAAGGCTGCTACTCAATAGTAATACAAGTGAGATTGAGATCTAACGTGAAGTAATAGGTTCTGCTCTTCTATAATCAGCCGGGTGGTTCCCTTTAAGTGCTGTTTTCGACAGCCCAGCTGGTTTCGTTATTTTCAGACCCCTCTCTGGTGAATCTCAGCTCGAGAGCTGTGTCGGCCAGCGCGTCACAGACAGCGCCTGTTTGTGTCTGCGCGCGCTTCCATAACCTCAACTACTAGTGTGTTTCAGTTTGTTTAGCCAACAAGTAGGCCAGCTGATAAGCGGCTCTGATAAGCTATCACGCGGTGCACGGAACTGCCGCTTGTCCCAATTCTGCGATAAACAACGTTGAGAGGCTTCTTTGTTTACCACCGCTCGTCCCTGCTTTATCTATTTTTGGAATTGTTCAAGAGGAGAGCCCATGCTTGATTGATTACAGGCATAAAATAGTTTATGGTTACCAGTTGAATTTATAGTCCTACAGCAATGTTTATAGTCAAATGTTTGATGTACCAAGACGAAATGCATCGCACTTATCATATATTCATAATCAAATTTTACATTTACATCACTAACAGTCAAACATTATACAGATTTTTCAAACCTAAATTTAAATTTTAGCGGTTTAACTAACTATCCATTTTGTTACACATATTACATTGGAATTTGTTTTGAATGATTAATAATTTATATTATGTATGCAAAAAGGAAACTGGGAAAATGTTCATTTCTCTACCTGTATGTAAGCACGATATCTCGAATATATAATGACTTACAGACATGAAATTTTCGCATGAAGCTTAATTTTCATTTGACCAATAGTGGAGATAATGCGGTGTACGTCACACTATGGGATTTGGCTGAGCGTCTGCGAATGCATTTACACGAGTATTGTGTGTAGCCATGGTGGCAACGACAAAGTAGCAAAGTAAATAAATTTGCTAATAAACCTCATACAAATCATGTGTGATTTGAACATATGACAGTGAAACGAAAAATATAATAGAGCGGAAAGTCAATGTTTAAATTTGGTGAAAACATTTTATTTCAGTGCACTCTTGCATTGTAGTACCCTCCTTAAGTCACCGGAACTGTTATTATTTGAGCATTGCTATGAAACAACTTAATTAATAAAACTTTTAATGTATCATATTATGTGGCAAGTTATCTGGAAAGAGAATTAATTCGTATTTGTATGCCTTTCATGAAACTTCATTAGTCAATGGAGAAGAATGTTCTATGATGGTGTATGAATCCAAATATAAATTTATCTTATGGTTATTTTCCGTGACAATTTCTTTTCTAAATTATATCCACATATCTATTTATCCGAGTGCGATTTCAAGAATTAAATGAGCTATACGATGCTTGAATCTTTGCACTAAACCTCAACGAAACCTGTTATGCGACACGTGATGTGATTTACTCGTACCTTGTATCGCTTATATAGATTTTAGAACAAAATGAGTAGAATTATGTGTGTGGAATGAGGAATTATTATTTAAGAAACCATTAACTGTAATAACAACACAATGTAAAATCTAACAACGCATTGAACAATCTGTTATGATGTAAACTTGGAACCAAGAATTGTTTATGCAACAGTCATAAGTGACAACCTATTCTAACTATTAAGTTAGTTACAAAAAACATACTCGTTGATGACAAGTATTAGTATATACTACGCTACGCTAATGTAAAATACAATTCATTAATATTTAGTAACCAGTACGTACATGATGTTAATCACAATTCCACTGAAATTTGCTGCTTCTTCATTTTAAAGTAATTTATGCAACGTTTGGCTTTTCTAAAAATACAGGGTGTTACGAAGTCAATTTAAGTCATAAGAACAATCTAGATGCCTCACTGAGGGAAGTACTAATTCTAGTGAACAGAACTTGCCAGTGTTGCACTATATACAGTAAATGGTAGTTATTAGGTCTGGCCGTAGGAACGCGCTCTGAAGTTTGTTTCTAGTGGGAATTCAGAGTTTCATGTTTTCTGTGGTTGCACAGAACCCGAAATGTTTAAAATCATTTAGTGAACAAGGAACATAATAAGTTGAAAAAATAATTTGGGAGTGCTGATGGCTGAGTGGTCTAAGACGTTGGACTTCGGGTCTGAGTTAGAGATAGCGCGAGTTCAAATCCTGTCTGTGACCGTAGCACCTTTTATCAGTACCATCGACCTTGTACTGTATCGACTCTCCCCTTGATCTGTTTGATAAGATCCTCGCATAGGCCAGTGACCCATGAGGACGGGCAGAATAAGGCATAAAAGGGGATCGGCTTCTCACGTTAAAAATATACATTTTACTTGAACATTGATACTTGTAGTGACATCCTTTAGTGGACCAACTATAACGTGGGTTCTGCAAAGCCGGGCACCCTTTCGTGAACCGAACACCGTAACATAAGTACCACGTGAGTGTTCGGCAGTTTGCAAAACAGGTTCTGTTTGGTGGACCGTGCACCGAGTAAATGTTTGCGGTGAAATCTCAAATATATAGTGTTACACGGTTGGAAATTCGCAACAAAAAAGGCTTAACAACGTCCGCGAACCATCATGGCGCTGCTGGTGCTGTGCTGTTGTGTTGGGTCGCCAGTGTGTGTTGAACCCTGGATTATGGAACCTTCTGCCGGAGGGGTCCATAATCTAGGGTTCTGCATGATGCAGGCTGAAATTCCTTTCGAAGACTCTATACAGTGAGACATAAAGGACAGTAAAAAGGCGCCTAGAAACTGACCCCAATCCACTAGCTGAACAGTTGGAGTAAGTTACATTGTGTATTCCGCCACAGAGGAAACAAAAATTCCTTGGTCTCACAAAGAGGTTAGGTTTGATTATCTACTGATTGAGATCATTTTTCCCACCATGTTGGGACTCCCAAGTTTTTCAACGGTATCTTGATGGACTTTTATGAGGATATTAAATTGAGAATTTTTGTGAAAATCGAAACTTTTTTTATTATATGTGGCTGCAAAGTGGTGGACGAAAAATATAACAACGTCTTAGTCTTTTTATAATCCTTAGTATTTTTTTTTTATTTTTATTTTTTGAACGGGTATAACAATTTAATAAAAAAATTTGAACACGAGCATTTAAAACGAATTCATTTTTACACATAACGTAGCTATATGATTGAAGTATTGACTCAACGTGAATGCTGAGTTTGGCTCCAGTTCACCTTTATCTAGAATCTGACACTGTCACAGACTTGACTCCTGGAATTTAGATTCATGTTTGTCTGAAGAGAAAAAGAAGTCGGTGAAAAAGAAGCTCAAAATGCACTCCATTCATCGTTCTAACGTCAGAGACGTCTAGACGAAAAAAATAGAGTGTAATCTATAGAGTACACTCAATTGTGCACCTGATGAAACAACATGATTACCTCTTCACCTAGATTACAGTATATTTTTATATTGTGTAGTCTAGTGGGTGTGTCTGATGTCGAAACGATGTAATTGTTCGTTTTAACCTTCTACGTCATCAACTCATGTTGGATCTCTTCAGACGAACCTACATATTCCAGACGCTGCACTAAGAGGATGGTGAACTGGACCTAACTCAACATACAATATTGCACGTTTTTGTTATTTATGTAGTTTTTATATAAGAGGCTATTTAAAAAAAGATACTGAAATGAACACATTACAATGTATTTCTCATTTGTTGTATGTAATTTCACGCCGCCAAGAATAAATTACACGGTGTAAAATATTGTGGTGGTACAGTCACGTTCCAGTCACTTGGTTGTTACGTTTGGACCAAGTGTAATGTTCCATAAATGCAAACCACCTGAGGAGTTACTCACATATTAGTAATGATTCCGCAATAACACGGCCACGGACAGCAGCGGCATTGTTGATAAATGCCAAGGTCTGGCAGGGGATACCCGCACTGCCATGCCAAGCCAAGCTACGGCGTTCCTCAAGGTTGTGTATTTACCTCAGTTTTATTTATGGACACCGAAGTTGAATATTCAGCTTGTGATATGGCGAACACAATGCAGCGATTAACTGTTCTTACCGGGCAGTGTTCGTGCGGTTTTAATACCAACTTAAGAATTTTTAATTTCCCCGCTGTGGGATTATAATCTTAAGAAAAGATTGTAATTTTATTGGCTACGTTTTTTGTATAATTCACGTCTGCCTGAAGAGTACTGCTACTATAATGACTAAAGATGGTTAATACACCGTGACATTTACTGAGCTCAACAATACCATTCAGCATTTCAATGATCTTGATTGCAAAACAAATTTAATTAAATCAACTTTTATTAAATTTTGTCTGCAGCACATTCGGCTTTTAGTCGCACAGTTTGCCTTGGACGAAACGAGATTGAGGAAGTCTACTCTATAAAATTCCTTCTAATACACCTTGATTGAGGGTTGACATAGGATTGCTTCGTGCAAAATAAAATTGTCCTCAGGTTTTTTTTTTTGCTGAGGCAATTATCCGAAATACTGCCCAACTCATGTGCTGATGGCGTATTATGGACTAATCTGCCTATATCTATCCTATGGCATAGCTTTGTGGGGAGGTTGTTTAATCAAAAAATTTTCTAGAATGTTTATTCTTCAAAAAGAAGGCATTAGAATAATTTCAGAACTGCAACTTAGAGAGTCGTGCAGACCAGCATTCAGAAATCTGAAACTATTTCCTATAAAAGGTAGCGGAATACATTCTTAAGAATAGAGGCAGGGGTAACTGCTGAACTGGGAGACACATACCAGTAGCTTATAATATGCCTTCTCAGATGAAAATTCAATTTGTCAACCAATTTCCAAATTCAATAAAAAAATGCTGCGTTGGCAAAGGCATTTTGAAACTCGCCAAAATATCCATGTTGATTCCAAAAGCATTCTACAGCATAGACGGGTTAATGACTCAAGTTTGAGTGATTGGCTAACTGACGTTGGGGCAAGGAGTGGGAAAAAATCGGAATGAATGAATGCGAATAGGGGTGAACATAAAAATTGTGTGTATGAATGATGTTCAAATTCGGTGAATGAATGCAAAATGTTAGTTTGACGGTTGCAATGACGTGTAAGTGTATACGCAATAAAACATATTCAATTGAATAATTCCTTATTGTCCTTATTTAACAATTATACAAAATTGTATGGCATGCGTCACTAATCCAATTTTTCCTACCAATATGATTCGTAATTTATAAAACATTTCAGGTAAGTAAAAGATAAAAGTACAAAAATATAAAACGTATTCGATACATTTCACAATTACACTCATTTTAAAATCAACTGAGCCCACATCTTATAGCTCTGACTTAACGTTGGTTACTGTATTCCAGGAACTCACCCACGGAATAATGTACGTTTGCTATGAAATATACTTTATACGCCTTTTTGGATTTTGCTTGAATTGTGAAGGATTTTGATTTTTTTCTTGTAAATAATATATAAATCTGACACCCATCTTAAATGGGATTTGGACATGAATCTGTAGCCTTTGTTGAGCAACTCTGTAGTTTTTCCCAGCTCTTGTATTATAACTATGGACATTCCTAATCTGCGCCTCGTACACCTAAAACGACAGAACATGCTCGTCTCATGCACGTACAATGTCAGTAATTTGAGCTCCTTTAAGGATTCACTGCACGAACCTCGGGTAGTTAAGTTATTGATCATGTGAACAAATCTTTTTTGCAATATAATTATGTAATAGTGTGTCAAAACCAGACTTAGATGTAGCAAGCCCAATGGGTTATCTATCCAGACCAGTTGTAACCTCACACTGTAGCAAATTCTACAAACACTACATTCCCGCTATTATACGTAGTGTGTGTGCTCTTACTACCCGCAGAGTACGTCTTATAGCGTCGGGCGTAAGTGACGTAACTTCCGCGTCACGCGAACGTAGGCGTAGCGTCTGCCCGTGCCTGTGTACGGATAAACTTTCGTTTATTGCGTCACAGTACAGGTAGTCGATGCACATGCCTGCCCCCAACAAATCGCCAATCAAAGACATCTGCCCACCATTGCGAAACGACGGTTCTCGTTTTCGTCCTGTAAGTGTGAAGCCGGTCGTTTTAGCAAATAAGTCGTTTCAACGGTCACTCGGCCGTTTCACCCAATTAGGCGCAGACAATTGACGCCCCCACCAGCGCCGCCACCGGGGCCGCCTCGCTTGACCCCACTTGACCGTCAGGCTTCTGGCAAGGGAGTTGATGGACCGTGGCCGCCGACAAGGTCAAGCCCTGACGCAAGCAGTAGTAATAATTGCTCGTTTTTATTTCGGATTCCAAAAGAGGATTCTTAAAGAATTGCGATTGGAATATCCTATCCGCGAGGACAAATCTTTTGAAACGATTTCCGTCTTTTCACCCAAAGTCATCTTGAACTGTCCTAGGAATGCTTAATGTTCCCTAATGCTTTGTGAAAAATTCCAAAAACTTCGTGTGAGATAATCGGTTGGTCTTGTTTACTACTAAATGTATCATCTTGTAGTCTAAAGTCCAATTTAAAATATGGCTAAGATGGTATATTTACTTCTATAATTATGTCGTAACCTCCTGCGGAAGACAAACTGACGAAGGGATGTCCATGTGGGCGACAAAAAAATTTGATTGGTGACAATTGAAAATGGTTCAGTGCAGTTTTCTAGATATCAACACTTAAATAATAAAGTGGACAATCTCAATTCTCACCCTTGATTCCTTTGGAAATCTTCTTGGATAGCAAGGCATAATCTAAGCGTTCGTTTTATCGTCTTGATTGACTGATGAGCATGAGAATATGAGCTGAGAATAGTTTTTGGTAGTCTTTGGCAACTTGATCTCCGATCTGAAGCATCAGATATTGAAAGGTCTCATTGTGGAAGGGCAATTCTTAGGTCATCGTCCCGGCTGGGTGTGGAGGACGTCATGCCATCTTAAGGAAGTGTTGGGTTGCCGGCGAGAATGTCTTTTTGCAAGCCCTTGCTAGAGTGATATTGGCTCCTCTGACCTACATCTTTCTTACAATTTTTGTCAAAATATTTCCCATCTGCCTCAGGATTCGACACCCTAAGTGAATTTGTAAGCAGTAGGCTGTTCGAAATTTCGTGTTTGATGTTTTCCTATCAGGTTATGGTGGGTCTCTTGATTGTGCACGGTCAGAGACAGAGAAAACGTTTGGGGTTATCTTAGGACGGCGGCCGAACTAAGGACCCAAATCAAAGATTTTTTCCTTTTCAGCAGATCGGCCGGAGAGTCCAGTGGAATTCTTTGGAAAAAGAAAAACTCAGGGAGCACTCGCTTCTTCCGACTACCTAAATTTTGACGAGGGTCCTGAACTTGGAACAGGAATTTTAGACTCTTGGATCGAGAATCTTCTCTGGCCATCCCAGTGGAGATCGAAAGCCTCGAGGAAGAATGGGATTAGAGCCTAGTTAAATATCCGGGTGATTTTATGTCCGACCACACACCTCGACCTGTCATTGAACAGCCACTGGCGCTTTCCCGGTGACTAATCGTGACCACGGACACAGGTGACCAGTCCTGCCCGAGCGTGCCTTAATTAATAGCGTAAAATGATGAGACATTTCACTACCATCTTCATGGGACGAAGATTTAATGTCGCGGCGTCTGCAGGTTTCTCCCGGCGTGAGTGTTACAACGCTCGTAGAAAGCTCGACAAATAGATTGCGCGGTGATGGGTTGTAGTCATGACACTGCAGCGGAATCGAGAAGTGGCCGCAGAGCTAATTTATTTTTACAGTCAATTTGCTTTAGATATTCATCGAGCGCGTATATTTATTCCTGTTTAATTAAACCCAAGATGGGAACATTTCTCCGCGCTAGGTGATCCTGTCCGTGTAATTGAACGAGACGTGTGATTTTGTAAAACGTTTCCTAGAGAAACGGAAACATGAAATGTTACTTGCGAAGATAATGGTCAGAAATCTGGTCTAAAAAACTCATCAGTTTCGTGTTTCTACATTTTAAATTTCGGTTGGATTTTCTTTTAATTTTAAATAACGCTCTGCCAACTACGTTACCATTAGTAGGGTAATGGCATATCCAAAAATACCTTTTGGGTATTTATTGAGTTTTGAAGACCTTCGTAGACAAGTTTTGTTTGCCCTTCCTTTTGCCCAATGTAGTGACAACGCCTGGACTGAACTCCAAGGAACTTTTGGGTATATTTGAACCCCTTTCTTTCCCTTCTTTACTTCTTTCTGTTCGCTATTTTTGTATGTATTTATATTGTATTGCCTCCTCACCTGACGAAGAAGATAGATTCCAATCGTCAAAGCGTTGTGTTATACCTTTTATAACCTATAACGATGGCAAATGTCCGAAATACTGTTATCCATTCAGATTTAGTTGTTTGCAGAGACTCTTCTAAAACAGTATATTTACACACTGTCACTATAATTGTAACTATGTATAAGTTACTGTTACTCTTGCTCTTACCTACAAGAAGTAGCAGTTGCAAATTCCTACATACATTTACTTTAACGCAACGACGTTAGGAATGTCAAAAAAGTAATATGTCAAATAGTGTAAAACATAAAGCAAAATAAAGACTAATTTTACGTATTGGAATGTACAATAAGCAGCATATTACAAGAATAACTATATTTTCTTTTAATCTTTTTCTAGCGTCACTCCACTCCACGCTGTTGGTAAGATATTTAAAAGTCCGAATTTATGGGCGTATGCCCAACTAAACCTGAATAAATACGTATTCGGTAATAAATTGTACGAAACTAATAATTTTTAAGGAGAGGCCGATCTCCTTTGTAACTTATTCTGTTTGTCCTCATGGGCCACCGGCCTGTGCGAGGATCTTATCAAACAGAACTAGGGAAAGAGTCGATACAGTACAAGATCGATGGTACTGATAAAAATTGCTACGTTCACAGATAAGATTTGAACCCTCACTATCTCTAACTCGGATTTAAAGGCCAACCAACGTCTTAGACCGCTCGGCCATCGGCACTCCCCAATCATACGATAGATAAACTTGTCCTCTAGTCCGCCGATCTGAACAAACGTAACCACATGTAAAACACGTTTGTCAGGATAAATGGATAAAAGCGATAATCAGTTCCGTATATAGTGAAGTGGTCTCGTGTCGATAACAAGCCAGATGCCATATACAGCGAGCGTGTGCAGGGCTCCTGAGGCGATACTGCTATTGCTCAAGTCGCTTCCCAGCCGCTGTACGATACAACGTACGTGTGTGTACGGGTAAATGTCAGCCGGGCCGATATAGTAGTGACGTCGCGCCAAGGACGTACGTTTGTGTGATGACAGCACCATATTCGATGTGGCAACTCGTCCTCGGGTATCTGGAATAACGGTATCATTTCACTGCATGAGCTGCATAAACCGGTACGACAAGAGAACGTAAAGCGAGTCCTCACTGTATCCTCTTCCGTAATCAATACCTCGAAATGTTCCTTTTTGTGGAAAGTTTCAGGTTGTGTCCGTGAAAGGAACTCCAGAGTTATGACGCTGACTGACATTGGTGGCTGGGTGTTCTGGCTAAGCCCAACGTCTGACCAAGCTGCCCTTTGATCTTTTAACCCCAAAATTAATAGACTTATTCCTTTGACCAAGAGGAACGATGTGCCGATTTTCAAGTCTCTGGGATCTTTTTATCAAGAGGTATCGCACAGATGGATAGATAGACCTTTAACCTTTTGACACTTCAAAATCAATATGGCTTTTCCATGGACCAAGAGGAACCTATGTACCGATTTTCAAATCTCTGGGATCTTTCTATTTAGAGTTTCCTCAGACAGTTAGCCAACGAACGACTACTAACGCTCCTTAATAATAAACTAGAAGAATTGTTCTCCTCCGTAGACTAATGGTTATAGTCTCGGCTCTCTAACCGAGAGATCACGGGTTGAAATCCCGTGGAGGTCCAATAATGTAATAATAATAAAGAAACTAGTGCACTTCGAAGCCGGCATAGCTGAGACTAGAAGATAAGGTATTCGCATTGATAAAGTTTCAATCGAAGTGGAAACTAAGTTATCGCCTTGGCCAGAGATAAGACTGTTGTATATATCTCCTTATCTGTCTCTCTCCCACAGGCGGCCAGAGATGGCTAATAGTGATTAAGTCGAAAAGTAACATTCAACACGATAAAATCTGGCGGAGTTATCAATCTTATCACGGGATACAAAAATCGCTTGTTTTACGTCAGCTGATTACGTACATAGATGCAGGACGAAAACTGTTGCAAAACCTCCTCCACCATAATCATACGCAATTAAACATAAATTTTTAACCGCCCTAAAATACAGAGTGTATTGAGAGTGTTACTCATTGAAATTATGGAGAAACGTGCGAGGCTGCGCCGTTCTGTACATAATTGTAAAGCTTATTACCACATACTGGTACAAAATGCTGTGATTAAGTGCGAGTGAAGTAATATGTACTATGAAATTTGTTATAAGAAAAAGTATTATTCGGTATACATTTCCAACATACGAGTACAGGCCAACGTGGATCATCCTTACTAATGAAGATAAAGCAAATACACGGTCTTACTGCTTCAAATATGAGACAGCATTCATTATTCTACAACCAAGAATAAGAGCATATGGTTTTAGGTTTAACAGGCGTTCTTATGGGATAACACTAAAACCGTCTCTTTAGTATTTGTTTAGAGTTAATATTAAACTCAGCGTTAAAACGATTTGAAGAATATTCTCTATCACATTCTTCATGGTCCATAGTGATTTTGAAAGCTGAAAACAGATCCAGTTTGTGCTTTCTTGTTTGTATCCAATGTCAAATCTAGGTGGCCGATAAATGGTCCAAGTCCATGGCGACGCTTTCAGCGTGGATATCGCATAACAGTTCAATCATGAGAAAGGTTAATTGGAAGGGAACAAAAACTGTATTGACTCCGATGGTTGAACTGGGGCAACGACACGAAAGTCAAGAGCCGCCGTGAAGCGCCATCTCGGTGTGCTCTTCTTCAGGAGGTTATTACTTGATGAGATTGGTCGGTAAGTCGGCGAGAGCGTGGCGAACTGGATTGTCACGTCCTTCGTAGCAAGGCCTCCACGATCTCGGGTCCGTCTTCACAGTCCGTGGCGTCGGTGGTGGCTGTGGAGAGTTGCAAAACTCCACTGGCAACCGACCACCGGCTGGTATTTTCAAAAGAAAAACACCTCGCCGTCTATAAAGACGTGTATGTAACATCGTAAACCAGGATTTATGAGCAGTTGACAACTTGGGCCACCCATGTGTTTAGCTGAACCACGTCAATTATTTTGGTCGACCCCGTCAAAGTGGACCACCCCCAAATGTGGGCCACTAAAACGTCACATTGCTTGAGGTCCATTTTGTCGGGAATGGAACCCCCGTAGTAGCATGGCAGTCCTGAAACGACTTTTTGAAATTGGACCACATAATTATTTTGTAAGGCTCAGTAGTTTGACGGTCCACTTTGTCACGATTCTAGTTACGATTGGTGAAATTGAATATCGTTAATCTGTGGAATGGTACACACTTAGTTGACAATTTCCACTGAACTACGTAAATTATTTTGGCCGGCTTCGTCAAAGTGGACCACTCCAACTTGGGCCACTAAAACGTCACGTTGCTTGAGGTTCATTTTGTCGGGAATGGAACCCTCTTAGTAATATTGGGCCGTTTGGGTTTTAGACAGTCCTGAAACGACTTTTTGAAGTTGGACCACATAATTATTTTGTAAGGTTTAGTAATTTGTCGGTCCACTTTGTCACGATCTTAGTTACGATTGGTGAAATTAAATATCGTTAATCTGTGGAATGGTACATACTTTAGTTAATTGTTTTTATAATGTACTCAGTGTTCAGGGAGTCCACAACTATTATTAGTAGGCTATTCATCTGGATTAAAAAACGCTACAATATTGCGTTTTCACATCCAGGGCCAACATTAGACTTTCCTTATTGCGGTTTTAATGCAAAGAGCAAAAGAAATTAAATTAAGCGAGCCTTATTCTGGACGTTTTAATGCGCCACTAGTCTGTACGAGGCTCTTATCAACAGATCGGTGGGTATAATCGATACTCTACAAGGTCGACATCACTGATAAAAAGTGCTAAGGTCACGGGCAAGACCTGAACCTGACCAATCTCCAACTCAGATCCTAAGTCCGACGCGTTTGACCGTGCGGCCACCTGCTGTCTGAAGGTTGGGCACACTCAGGTGTATATATCACCTGAGTCAACGAGTAAACACGCCCCAGTAATCTGTCAATATTGGGTAGACTGAAATCTCTGTGGTGCACATTCCACGTAAAGGTATAGGGTTCTTATTGTCGCTTCCCTAATGTACTGGAATATGAAGTAATATTTTTTCTGAAAAAGGTGTTCCTCTTCGTTAGTGATAAATTTACAAATACACTTTATTTATCCTTTTCTTAGACTCATTCGTGATTTGTGAAGAAATTGGAATGAGAATGAAAGTAAGTGCAAGAATAATATCTTAAATATTTGACCCCATTTTATGGACAATTCAACAGTCGTAACATACTTCAAACCCTCGGAGCTTTCAGCAGTCAGCGTTAATTGATGAAAATCTCCTCTTGGACAAAGTTATTCATTATGCATTTCACTTCACCTGTCAATGGTCACAGCACTAATTTCCTTCAACTAAGATCTCTTTGGATTGTACAGTCAGTAAAATTCTCGAAGTCGATAAGGAACTGGTGGTGGTAGAAAGATTCATCTGCAGGCTACAAATGATTCCTTATCTAATCTTACCTATCAGCGAATACTCACTCTCTGTGTCAGTGTATGATGTGTTGGTAGTCAGAAATGTCCTCTTATTCATCACAAGGCTACAAAATACAGCAGTAAGATTTGTCCGAAAATTGTATCACGTACCTAGTTTTTGTCATAAGGGAACAATTTCACAATGCGTTAACAATCTCAATTAGGCGGAACTGAGAGAAATTCATAAACATTTTTTTTATAATTTGCTTCTAAAAGAACTTTTTATCAGGCATGTACGGAGGGCTCGCCTTGGGACGACCAGAAAGGGATCGTGAAGGAAACAGGATTTTCCGGACATTTACCATTGTTCAGTGATACAATTTTTTTATTTTTTTTTTAGTTCATGTTTTAGAGTTAGTGAAGTTGACACACAACATGGTGGTTGTGATTCCTGACTTAATCATGTCACAACGCCCTGGTATGATTTGTTTATTTTAACCTACTTTGTAATTATTTGTTAGGTTAGTTATTTACCTGAAGAAGAGACCAGATTGCAGATCTCGAAACGTAGTGTTACTGATTTTTTTTTTATCCCTGAACGATGGCAAATGTCCGGAAAATCCTGTTTCCTTCACAATGCTTCCAATCGTCAAAAAGAAACAAAGAACAGAAAGGGATATTTGTACTTAGGACTCTGCTCTGCCACTAACTGTTACAACCTGGTTATGGTTCGTTTTGGTTTTGAAATTTTGTTGAATTTAAGTAGATTTAACAGCTGAACATGTAGATGTCACCGCTTTTGACAATAGTCTGGATCGTCAAAATAATGGACACTCTTTGTGGTTAGGAAATAGTTAAGCTATAACCATTTTTAATTTTCTGAAGTCCATAGATTTTATTTTTGTTTCATTTACGATGAGGAATAATTATATTGAGGTGATTGTTTGGACTACAGTTATCTCATGAAGAATGTCGCTGGTCAGAGTGGTTTTGAAAAGTTCAGATGGGGTACTGGGGGTTCCTCTCAGGCAGGCAGATCTGTCGATACCAGTTGTGTACACCGCCAATAAACACCGAAGACTGTGGTCCGCGGGTCACGTGATGTCAGTTCGCCGACTATTGGCTGCGGAGTAATCGCAGGAAGTGATAACACTATCAGCACGACTTCCTGTGAGCAGCAATCAGCAGACTTCCTGCACAGGTGCGAGTCCGAGACCAACAATCAGAGGAAACGTCGGGTCAGCTATCCGGGACTGTACTACGACTGGCCATTAGTCTATCCGATGTCCATTTGTGGGGAGTGATTGTGGAGTTGCTCCCTCGGCCGTTTACTGGGATGGCATTTCTGTGAAATCTTCAGTGTCTTCTGGGTAACGCACTCTCCGGTCAGGTAGTGTTCGAGCACAATGTGGGTTGACATTTCTGTTGTATACAGGGTCTGTCATGGTTTAATTAGGAAATCAGTGGAATGGTGATCTTTACCTAGATTACACTATATTTGGTAGTGTAGGTGTCTCTGATGTCGAAACTATGTACAGAATTCATTTTTGGCTTCTTTGTCTCCAACTATTTTTGGATCACTTCAAGCGACATGCCTCCAGATTCCAGGAGCATTTCTGTGAGAGCATTATGAGTCCAGACGCTGCACTAAGAGGAAGGTGAACTGGAGTTGAACTCAAAATTCACGATGTACAGATTTTCATTGGATGCCAAACCTTTGCGTTAGGAATGTAATTTTTGCTTAATTTGTACTGGATTTGACGACACGTCTCTGTTGGTTATAGGAGTATCGACTCCATGAGCTACGAACGATTTAAAGAAAAACCAGGACTACAGTAGAGCTGCAGGGGCTGCTTCTCGTGGCGCATTTTTCTCACCATTGAGAGTGTTCCTTATCAAAATAATTACATTCAGCCAAATCATTGAGTTAAAGTCCTTTAATGTGAAAATGGGGCCAGAGCTATGGCATTTATAACATCAAATCAAAATCAAATCAAATCAACATTTATTCCTTAAACAAATGCACACTTTAGAAATACAAATTAAAATACAGGAATAATCCCCGCAAAGACTGTAAGTCTGTGAGCGGGGAGAGTTCAACGGAACAGTTGCACACATTATTCTAAAAAATACAAAATAAAAAACTTCTTACACATGGTACTTAATTAAATATACATTGTTGGTTTATAATTAAAAAGAAGTTAACTTATAATTATATTTTAAAGTATATAATAACTTTGTACTATTTAAAATAATTAGATTATCAAGTTTGGAGTATCCATCAGAATATGCGATGCTGACATGTTACTAGTAATTATACTAAAATAAAATAAAATTATGTTAAAAATAAGGAGAACGCAACAACCTCTCAGCAGCCTCCCAGCCAATGCGGTACAACCATCGACTCACCCTCTGTTTGTAGACAGCCACACTGTCACTCTCCATTTTTAATTCCTCTGGCAAGTTTCTAAAGATGATTTGAGCAATATAAAAAGAGTTAATAAGTTTTGAACCATGATTTAATTTAGGGGTAATGAATCCGTAGTTAGTCCTGTGCCTTGTTGTATAGCCATTATATAGTATTTCTGATAAAATTTCAATCTTATTGATTTTGATGTATAATAATAAATTTTTTATATATAACTGCCTCACATTTAATACTGGAAATTCGTTGAAAAGAGTTTTAGTAGAATACCTATGATTTTTTTGAGTACAGTTTTGATGAGAGACCTCTGTGCGACCGCGAGCGGTTCTAAGACATTGGCCAGGATTGGCGGTACCCCTCCCCACGCCAGGATACCATACTGCAAGACTGACTGCACGTAGGCAAAATAAACATGTTCCTCAATTGCGTAAAGTTTTTGTCAATTCCCTAAAATCATTGCAATTAAACTGCAACGATGTTTTAGACACGATATCTAAGCACGCCACAGCAACCGAGTTGTCTACACAACACGTAGCTATGGTAGAAAGTCATGTTCATCTAAAGAGATCCAAAAGAAGTCGGTGACGAAGAAGCTCAAAAAGAACTCTTTGATTAGTTTCGACATCAGAGACATCCAGATTACAAAATATAGTGTGATCTAGGTGAAAAGGTATTCTAATTGTCATATCAGGTGCACTACTATGTTTTAGACACGATCTGTAAGCACGGTGGAGCGACCGAGTTTACTTCATATAACATAGCCATGGTGGGAAGGGTTGGACCATCCCGCTGTCAAGACTGCGACAGCGTCAAGATTCCAGGATTTCAGACGCTGCACCAAGAGGAAGGTGAACTGGAGCTGAACTCCACATTCACATTCCGATAATCTCGTTAGTATTTTTCTTCGTCGTTTAACCAATAAATCAATTCTCTACTTTTAATTACTGTAATGGTTATACACTAACCTAATTAATTATGATTGTGGTAGTACATGTTCATTATATGCGTAACTATAATGTTTATAATGTTCGTGTAAAGCAAATCGGCCACGACAGCAATAACGAGTTGAAGAATTACATACAGTAAGTAATTAACTTGCATTAAAGTCCAACGACGTTGCTTGAAACAGGGGTGAAGGGGGTGGGGGATATTTCCCCTCCTATAAAACAGCGCGCGGTGTCTTGAATATCACACATTGACGTACGCTCGGTGCTGTGTAATAAAAATGTATTATATTGCAAACTGTTTTATTCAAAGTAGGCGCCAAGCGCCCAGCCATTCAGTTCGGCGCTTTAAAATACGCTGATTGGTGAATCGGTACTTGATAGCCAATTACGGGCAAAATATGCCGCAGAGATGCAATAAGTATAGACGACGTTTCCGCGATATTTCAGCGGCCTTCCTCAAGGCAAAAGGTGTTCTGCCGGTTAGAGCCTCGCACTAGGCCCCCCAGGTGAGGCCGCTACACGCCACCTGGACTTTATGTAGCGTATATAGTCGGGCTTGATTGCTTGATTTACCCTACGGTACGAACCTCGGGATCGAACTTCTTTCGCGGTTATGAAGTTGCTTGGGCAACAATTTAGTTGCGACGTTTACACCTAAGATTTTACTTTATGGTTTTCAACACACCTATTCTGTAGTCCTTGCGAGGTTGGGGTGACTTTGTTGGCAAGATAAAACAGTAATCGTAGAAATGTGAAATTCGTTAAAATTTTTATTTCGCGATCTTTACGATTCCTTTGTTTTAAGTTTGTTTTTGACGATGAAAGTATTGTGAAGATAACAGGATATGTTTCAGACAGTAGCCATCGTTCAGTGAATCAGTAACACTACGTTTCAAGATCTGCAATCTGATCTCTTCTTCAGGTAAATGGCTAACATAACACATAATTACGAACTAGGTGAAAATAAACAAATAACACCAGAACGTTGTGACACTCCTAAGTCAGGAATAACAACCACCATGTTGTGTGCCAACTTTAGTATTCATCTCTTAAGCCTTTATTGGATTTAAAAAGTCCTTCCGGCTCACTCGGAAAAGGTCAATTTTAGAACACATGTTATTTTTTCCTCTAGGTTTATAAATAACGGAATTATGAAAGTATAAATGTTTCAGAACCCATTTCGCCGGTTACTTGAGATGAAATATTTTTATGTGATTTACATGTTGATCTCGAAAACCTTTCGAGACACAAAACAGTAGTTTATTACACAATGGTTCGGAAATAAACACTATTCTAGAACACTTTTTTTTAAAGCCGGCATACGTACTCAGCCGAAATATTATAAAAATAATTGTTGTAAAATTGCAACTTTTTATTTCTATGAAGAAAACAGGATTGTTCATGACATTTTCCATTGTTCAGTGACAAAAATAATCAGTAACACTACGTTTCGAGATCTGCAATCTGATCTCTTCTTCAGGTAAATAACTAACCTAACACATATTACATAATTTACAAATTAGGTTAAAATAATAAACACAGGTCAGAAATTCCTTCAGTGACAGAGAAGCCCAATTGTAGTGACCTTCCAGAAGCTGAAAGACTCTTGTGGATATTAGTTTTAAAATCCCAATGGCCGAAAATGTTGACGTCATTACTACTCCAATAGGCGAAACCGTACCAGATCACAACAATTTTAGATGCGTCCGAAAAATCGTAATTGCCCCATCCCTAGAGTTTCCAGGAATTGAACTTTCAGAGATAACCCCCTTCGAGATTCTGGGGTGTCTCACTAGTTGTAAGTTGCTAGTGACCAGGTAACAGCTCCAACAGGCCTTCTGGAACCATATGTCGATTTTCCAATTGGAGTTGCAAGAGTCAGTGATCAAACATTTATCTGTCTATGAAGTCGTAAATGCTGGAGGGGTCTATGACTATAGAGGAGCCTAGAATCTTGACACAGTAACCAAGAGATAATATAGGCTGGGCTTCCACAGATTAGATTGTTCCAGAGATTGCGGGCGTACTTAGTACTACTGTATGCTAGTAAAAATAATTAGAAAGGTTCCAAACACCAATTTATGAACTACGTCTTCATTTTAAATCTCTTTTGCATGGAGAAGCAGATCAAAAATACATAAAATAAAGATCAGGAAGTGTGTCAGAGGATTTAAGTTTTACATCTAGTACTTTACTTTTGAACTCGAAGAAGTTTTGAACTATTATTGTTTGGTTCTTCAATTGTAATCATAAATTGATCATATTTTCCTAACGAAGCTGTAATGCATATCGCCCGGCTGCTTGTTATCATTAAAACACAATTTGTTCGCTAAAATCGTCCGTAATTGATCGTACAGTAGAGTGAGGACAGTGTCGCTGGATCATTGCAAAGTTAAATGCAGATAAGATGAGTGATTTGTCTCGTAGTTGTAACTTTACAGTGATTGAAGTGGCGGGACCGGAAGAGGATGTGTGGCGAGAGAGGCCTTGCATGTCCCAATACGGCTGAGCCTCGCCATTTCCTTGTTTGGCTCCAAACCCGCGGACCAAGATATAGACGGAAATAGCAGTCGGTGGTAGATAGATAGGTCTTCTCGTAGTGCAGGAAAGAGAAGTAGCGAGGTCCAATAAGTTGACCACCTCACCAGAAGAACCTCAAGAGATTTCAAAGTCCTAGCGCCCTGGAAAAGTCTAGGCGTTGGCTTTGTTTCATTTGGAACGTTGTTATTTTGCTTTATTTTACATACGAATGGCTTTCTGTAAATAATTTCTTACGTAAATAGATAAATTGCGCGTTGTATTATCTTGATTACTACGCGTGGAACATAAGTTGTTAACTAACAATCCATACAATTGAAAATCGTTGAAAATTGATGGTCTTCTTCATAGCTTAGTAAATAAACAATTATGAGACATTCTGTCTTCTTTATCATTTCAAAATCTACCAATTTTTTTAAAAATTTATTCAAATTATCTGTTTAGACATAGAAATCGTAGGTGCTAACTCAATAAAACCTTCAAACGTCGTTTAAAATAATATTTTTAGAGATAGCTGTTACGTTAATAGAACGAAATTGACCATGAAGTTAGTCTTCTTCTGAGGCAATTTCCGCTGGTCCAGGAAGCTAAAAATGAATTTTCACTATTAGACTTGTCTTTTCTACTTTGTTATCCTTTCCAACATTGTGATGTTGATCTGAGAAGCTCAAGTGTAAACCAAACGATGTTCAAATGCTTGGCATTGGGCTCTTGAATTTGAAAATGTTCCATAATGATCATTTGGACCCATCGTACCGGTCCATATAAAATCGAATACTAAGTTTCACCCCTATTTTCTGAAAGTGAACTCCCACTGAAGCAAGGGTGGGAGTTACCAGTGAAAGAAGGGGAATGAACACAAGGATGTGCAACAGAGAAGAGCTACAAAGCAGCTACAATAGTCCGCGGGGACTCTTGCAACACAAGAGAACAACGCGCAGGATGTCCGCCGCCTCTGTGATTACCATGTTCCACGCTGGTAGTCTTTCCGGCGGTGGAAGCTGTAATTAGTGCACAGCCCTGCGAAATGCCAACAGAACAGTGGAGTATCGGGGACCTCGTATGGCTAACACGTTCAACGAGCTATGCGGTTACGATTTGTACCACCACATTCGATTCGGCTGTAACTTTAGTTGTGATTTCATGTCGAGTAATTGATAGCTGTATAGAGCTGTGAGCAGACCACCACGAATCATTTTAAAACTATGTCAGAATTTTGTACTTTTTTGTACCTTTTTGTACCAATCACTGAAAAAATTTATGAACCATTAATAATCGGCTCACGGGTCTACGTTTTGAAAAAAAATTGTCGTAAATTAAAATAATCTACACCATATTTTTGTACCAATTTTGTACCATTTTGTACCTCCAATTTTTATTTTTGTACCAGTCAAATAACGGCTCAGAAAAATATTTAAGTTTTGCTTAACATGATGGAAGAGAACTAGACGTGCCATTGCCCATGCACTGCTGGTTGCAGCTGATTAGTTGTAGGCGCTTGATAGACTTACCGCACTGTCACTTGCAGTTTAAGGTGATTTATTTTATTTTGTTTGTACGTGAACAATACTCTACCATGGTGGATTGTGTAATATAAAGTACTATATACATTTCCAGAAAATTGTGAAGTACAACAGCAGAAAGATTTAACCTTCTGCCTAGGAAAATATAACGGGAGTCTTCGAATGAGTGTCACATCAACCAAGGTCCGGAGAGCAATCACGGCACCAATGGGGTTTCCGGTCGGAATAATGGCCGTACAGAGCGCAGTCGTAGCGGCCTTAACCCGCAGTGCAGTGTAATGGGACAACAATGAAAAGAAGGTAATGGTTCTCGACCGGCTATCTACCGACCTATCGCCGCGGCGCGGTGACACGCGTTCAGCCGCCGCGGAGAAAATGGATCGACGCAAAAACTGGCAGCTTTCTAAGATTTCTCCAGCCGGTGGATCGGCCCCGATCACGACCGGAGTGTTTATACGGCTGCCGGTCCGGCCACCATCGCGGCCACAGCAATCATCCAATTTCTGCTCCCTGCAAGCGAGCAATCCTATCAAAGTAAAAGTTCCCACTTTGGACACCTCGGTAACAACTTCCACTTACCATAAGTCAAACGAGGGCTTGCGAGGATCGGCGACTGAAATTGTATCACTTACAGCGCGCGCGAGAAATGAGCGGGAATCATGGGCGTAATGGAGGAGGAGAACGGGGCAATACGAGGACGGAAATTGTGCTGCCGGAAGGGTGCAGTGTTAATACTGCTTGGCCGTCTCCACAAATCGAGACGACGACGTCTCGTTGTTCAGCCCTGTGGAGATTCTCGCTTCGGCGGAGCTGCATCAAGAAATTCTTCTTGCTAGCCTATTGATCGTGGACGGCTGGGGAAAGTGGGCGGTTAACTGAAGAACCGATCCGTTACGACAGGTACTCTGGATTAGTACATCAAGTAGTGCGCACCACAATTTGAGTCAAATTGCCAATTTTTTACTTGGGTCAAGAAGCTCAGGAATTTCCCATTGCACTTCCTAAAAGGACTTTTGCGCTTGCTTTCGAAGTGGCAGGATGTTCAGAGTGGATAAGTTGGTGGTGCTGGCTGCGTACTGGCTACTTTTCGTTGTCCCATGAGGAGGGCTTTAGGGCACAAAATCTCTGTCATGTCACCTTTGAAGAATTGGAGGTCATGCCTCAGGCTCATCAGTCAACCCATACAGGGAACAGTACTCCATCATCTCCAGACTAGCAACACCCTTCAACACTAAGGGAGCTACACCACCCTCCGCATTAGACCATAGTAATGTTCAGACCAATAGAAGCTTCAAGGTCTTTTTTTCTTTTTTATGAACTTTATTTATCTCATAAACAGGATGTACAACAAATACAAAGGATAAAGATCATTTACAGTGCGTGACACATATTGCAGCTAACAAAGAATATGAACAATTTATGGTTAACAGAACACTATTCTATATCAAAAGAGACAAACAAAGTACGATTCCTCCAAGGCGAGCCTGTTCGGAGGAGCCAGTTCTCACATCACAATATAAGTCGTGTTGAGCAGCAACATTAAATTAAGTTAAAAACACATGCCAATTTTAGTTAGTATGAAGTATGCACATGAAATAAAAATGTTGTAATAGTTAGATTAAGCTCCAGCAAATGAATTATGGTATTGATAACATAATCCTCTTGCAACAACAAAAAGAAGCGTAGTTCAGAGTCTAATAAAAAACAATCAAGAGTGCAAAAATACACTTAACTATTTTTCATTAAGCAACACAACCTGAACAGTAACAAACTAAATACCTGAAGTGTTTTCAGATTTTTGAACAAAAACTCACAACTCTTTCTCAGTTTGTATTTGCAAGTGCTATCTGCAACGTATGAATTACTTCATACATAAAAGGTGTTAAGTACTTCATGTTAGACGTAAAACACCGAGGAAGAAAAAATTTGGATAAGAAGAATCGTGTTTCTTTTTCCGTGCGGTGACTCGAATAAAATGCTTTTTGCGTGTGATTACAGGATTAAGATTTGTTATAGATGTACCACCCCAATTGATTAAACCCATGTGACATTGGTGACCTTGAAGCTTCTATTGGTTTGGACACCGAGGAAGGTTCACTTTAGACCTGTCGATCCACCCTTCAACAGAATTCAATATTAATTACTGAAAATAATTTATGTACAGTTTGGCGTAAGCCATGTGAAATTTCATATCCCTGTTGGTAAATAGCGTTTGATCATGTCCCTTCGGGATGCTCCCTGCGACATCATCACGTTTCCACCCTTCTGTGACGTGTTACGACACAAGTAAGCGGCAATTGTCTGTCGCACACGAGGTGTTTGAAATTCTCGGATGACAGTGAGCAATAATTGAATTTATCGGCCATTGTTCCACAGTCGGCCTTTGTAGCCTCATTTGTTTTGTTTATTGTGCGCCAGACAATGTGACAATAGACGTATAAAGGGCCATTGTGAGCTCTATTGGTCTCTTGTTGGGCCCGATTTTGTGGAACCGACAAATTTACGCTGTCTCACGGGGTTTCGGTGCTTTCGTGGTCGTGCTCCGGTACTCGGTCCGGATACTTAATTGGCTTGGGTTGTGTAAGTAATTTTATAACAATGTTTTAGTCGATCGGGTTCCTTTATGGATATTCGAAGTTATGTAATACATCACGGCCGTGTTGTACCTCTTTCGGTGTTGAAGGCCTTCTGAAGTGGATGTGAAAAATCAAATATAATAACGATACTTAGCTGCAGCCTTTATCTTAAGTCCCCGATCTGTCAGTATCCATATTGATTCTGCTAAGTTCTGGAGTCCAAAAACAGACCTATCTGATCAAAATGGAAGCGTGTTAAGATTTTAAAGATACCGTAAGGAAGTTTCACTTCTAGAAGCTACACTTGGTTCAGCAAAGTCGATGCGTCACACGCAACCCAATGTATCCAGGAGTGGCAAACCACTAATCGCTAATGTCGGAATATTGGGGTAAAAATTTGGTGGGGTAAAAGACTGTTGAACTCCTCGGTGTCAAAGGGTTTTCGTACCTGTTGTCTCTCATGGCTGATGTAACACGGGGTTATCGACAGGAAGCGGTCCCTACCTTATCCATCTTAAAAAACTTGTCATACTATAAGCAGCGCAAAGGTACTTTTATGGCCAAGTGCAATGAAAGAGTTTCTCAAGGTTCTTGTTTTTTGTTCTTCAAGAACCGCCTGAAGTAGAATGAGCCTGAGTTTTATTCGTGTAAGAAAGAACAATGTTAAACCTGATGCAGTTTTTTGCCCCATAGCATAACAAAGAGGTTTTTTTCTAAATATACATTAAAAATAAAATAAATAACAAAAGCGTTTTGATGAACATAGAGTATTCTTAAAGAGACTCCCATTATTCGATGGCTGTGCATCTGGACGAGGTTTAACATTATTCTTATGAGGAAAACTCAAGGTCATTTTACTATAGACAGCTCTTTAAAAGAGTAATGAGTTAACGTCCATAAACGAATCCACCCATTATCCTACGAATCCGACGAGAATTGATATAAAGCATAGCTTTTTTGGGGTTACAATCAAATCGCGAGAGAAAATGCGACAAAGCCTCTGCGGGACAATGCAAACAACTGTCAGCGTTGTCAGGGGGATTGACATTTCCACCGGAGGCTTTTCTCCGCACCGTCAGCCCATCGGCTGTCGGAAGTCGGCGCTATTGTCCCGGCAGCGCAGCCTCGACCTCGGACCTCAGGCCGAACAGATGTCCGTGGGAGGTCAGCCGAGAGCAGACGCGGATTTGCCTTATTGAGAAGAGCGGAAACGCCTCCTGTCGGAAGTGAGTGAAACTATCGCCATGTAAGGGAGACTGGACGGTAGTAAAGCTGGTCGCAGCAGTCTGTCAACCGCTCCTGCTGCTGTCTTTTAGCTGGAACTTGTGGTAAAACATGGCCTTGGAGATCTTTATGACCGTAACTCGTTACAGGCCCATGTCTGTCTTACCGGAATATGAAATTAAAAAAGCTTCTTTTTTATTTGAGGCAGAGTTAGGGCTGTTTACCCATCTTTACCACTCAACCAAAAGATAATATACAATATATATAAACAGGGATAATAATATTTACTTACAAGCTGCAGAACATAATACAGAAGTAAAACATGATTTTAAACAAAGCTATAAGTACTGAGGCAGAACAAAATGTATTGAAAGCGTTAAACAATCAAATTGATACTTACAATTAATTATTACACTACATAACAATGTAAAATCTCACTCATTAAAGCATTTAAGCCACCTGCCCATGTGCACCCCAGTGACCCCTAACAACAACCACCCCTACGCAGCCTGTTGCCACCACCTTGCACCACCACCTCGAAGGCCTCAGTATTTCCGATATTGCCAGGGAGCGAATTCCACAATCGGCAAGATCAATGAATGAACCAGAGAACGAATTGCACAATCGGCAAGATTGATGAATGAACCAGAGAGCGAATTCCACAATCGGCAAGATGGATGAGTGAACCAGGGAACGAATTCCACAATCGGCAAGATTTATGAATGAACCAGAGAACGAATTCCACAATCGGCAAGATTGATGAGTGAACCAGAGAACGAATTCCACAATCGGCAAGATTGATGAGTGAACCAGAGAACGAATTCCACAATCGCCAAGATTGATGAGTGAACAGGGGACGAATTCCACAATCGGCAAGATTGATGAGTGAACAAGGGAACGAATTCCACAATCGGCAAGATTGATAAGTGAACCAGGGAACGAATTCTACAATCGGCAAGATTTATGAATGAACCAGGGGATGAATTCCACAATTAGCAATATTGATGAGGGACCAGGGAGCAAATTCAACAATCGGCAAGATTGTTGAGTGAACCTATTAAAAAAATGATGAATTTTAGATAGGAATAGGAAGCAAAGAAGCTCCCCTGCGTGAAGGTGTTCGAATATGAAGCACCTATATCGGATAAGAAGCTAAAACTGTCGGACAGGTAAGTAGATGGTTTTAAGCTGGTTGAGTTTTAAAATGTGAGGATACCCTAACCACGAATCTGTTGTAGCTTTATGAGATGTTGTCTCTATTCTGAATTAGACACAGGTATGGTAGGATTCCCGGTACCACTTCCACATTCAGTGATGGGAGATTCCATTCCTAAGGGTTTTTCGAACTGCTGAGGGTTTTGGAGGATCATTTTGTTGGATTTTTCAACAATTAAAATGTTTAGAGATTTCAGGTGGATATGTAGAAGACGTTGTTAGAAATGCCAACTTATCTGCTGGATTTCCTCAGAAAGTTCTTAATTAGATCTTTGCTTTTTTCCAACCCAACCAAAGGGAACAAAAGTGGAAAAGGGGAAATATTGTCCAAACCTATTTCACAAGCTTTGAGTAAAATTCCACTCTGGAAACGCTTAGGCCATGCATGCTTTCTGTATTCCGTAAACATGCAAATCTAACATCCAGATCGTGTCCAAACGCTGGGTCTGTGAGCATTAAAGGTTTGAAATTCGTCTCGGTTGGGTCATTCTGAATTTATCAGATGTTGACCAAATGCCCCCAGATGTTGACGATTCACAGGTCGTATACCTCGATGACGTACAAGGTAGTAGCGCGAATCATATCAACTCCATCTTTATTACGGACATCTGCTTCGAACGATTATTTTATAACATTTGTTTTATCAGAGTCATCTTCACAAGCCGGGCTGTACCTGTTTCCGGCGATCTGGAGATAGTTTCTCCACGTAGAGGACTCTGTGGAATATAACAGCCTTGTTTTTATTGTTGTGGCCAGTTTTGGAGAATTTGAAGAATTTTAATTTTTAAAGTAAATTCCGTAAATCTACTAAGTTCAAATGAAATTGTACACTATTTAAAGTTTTTGGATACTTGCTTTATGGCGGTCGCCGAGACGGTAGTGTAGTAGGAATGCAGGGGCCGTTTGGTAGGGTCAATGTAATTCGCCCACCAAAGACACAACAGCCTAATTGTTTTGATGAAAATGATAAAATCGCATTTAGATTTAACCGAGCTGGTATTCTGTAGGCGATGTGTGGTAAACTTTTATAGCATTTTGTGTAAGCCAAAGAATTTGCTTAAGGTAAAAGATTTGACTGCTGGCATTGCTAGGATTGAGATGAATAGTCAGTCCTCTGGTAGTGCTGGGCAGTAAATATTAATCGATGTAGTTTTAATAACAATTTAAATTTGTTTTGTGTTGTGTTCAATAGACAAGCTTATTCTTGATCTTTTGAAATTGGCTCTTTTCTAGCAATGTTTTAGGTGTTTATGATTCTCACAAAGTGAAGAGGAAGAGATGTGCACAAACTGCTAGTTGGTGGAACTACTGATTTATACCGTGTTGTACTTAACCAATAACAAAGCTAAAACGGAATACTATTTGGATCATAGCAAACTTTGGTGATGAAGTTTGGAACAATTTTGAAAGTGCTACTAAGGATTGAGAGAAGAAACTATTTTTATTTTCGGAGATAGTTCCAACAAAATTTAACCCTCAACAGAGATACTAGAAGTGTTCAGAGCAAGAACTTCCATAGATTACTTAACATCGAAAGAAATGTTTAACTGTAAAGGAAGTTGACCATTCTACCTTTGCTTCTTTAATTTTTTTTTCACTAAGAAATAACAAAATTCCCGTACATTTCTGTTTTGCTCTATGTATATTAACGGCAATGTCTTCAGAAATTCCTTTTTGGGAACCCGGTTCTCCATAATATCTGAAAAATATTATGCTTTGTTTAGATATCAAAACCTTACATGTAGTTTGGGATTATTGTTCAAACATAACCTGTCATCCATTCAACAATATCTTTTATAAAGCGGGACACCTTTATACCTTCTACATACAAAATGCTTTTTATTCACGTCTGGTCACTTTAACAACTTTTTAGGAAGTACGAAAGCATATTTCATGATTAAGTAGATACGGCTGAAACGTTGAGGTAAGTTTTATTATATGTGTTTGCCAAAGAATTGCCAATACTAGTTCAAGCGACTGCTTTTACGAAATGCTTTTTCTAGATTTTTATAAGGATTAATGACACTCAGAAGCGAGCATGTGGTTTATCATTCCACATATTGTTCCGTACAATTATGACAAGTTATGTGGGTCTGCTGTATTCCGAGTACCGCGCCTTGATGACACGAGACCCGAGATGTTCCTGGAATTGAGCTTCAGCTTTATGTGAACAATATCTCTTTGTCCATTGTTGGAACGCTGGAGGTGTCAGACCTCTTCAACTTCTCTCTTATAATTAATTAATAAAAACTTTTAGATTTATGACATTTTATTTAGTTATAGTAATTTTATGTACTGACGATTGTTATGCAATTTACATTGTCAGCAACAATAACGAATTTTGGGTTTAAGTTTCCCCCGAATTTTTGTGATAAGTGTTTTTAAACCTTAGTCAAAAACTAGGAAGCCTCCAGTGAAAAAAACTATTTTTCTAACCAGAGTCAACCTATTTCCGTACCTCACCAACCATGGTAAGATGATCAGTCAGATAAAATTGGAAATGCTAATTAGATAGGTTTGCTGGATATGGAAATGCTCCGTGCTCCGTTTACAGTACCTTTAACGGGTATTAGAATGGATTATAATTAACCCTCCATGCAAATGGGTTTCCTTGGAAAGCATACAACTTTCCAACCGAATCGGAGGATGAGTTCAAATTTATAAAAGGTTGAAATAAGGCCACAATTTTAAATTGTATGTTGGCACCACGTTTTGTCACACACATTTCCCTCTTCTTCTTCTTCTATGGGGCGGTCTACTGCCATGCACTTAAGCCTCAAGGGTTTTTTGCGCACCCCAAAGCACACCATGAGGCCTACCAGTCGATGATTTCAGCAGTTCCATAAATCGCCGAAAACAACCTATCAGGTCCTCCTGGGGAAAATTCACCATCCTTATCCAAACTACCAAAGATGGCATACCGTTCCCTTACTATTGTAGGACAATCAAAGAGCATGTGCTCAGCAGTTTCTTCCTGCTCATCACACATTCTACAGAGCGGATCCTCCTGAAGGATGCCGACTCTGTGAAGGATGCTTCCTCAGCGGCTGTTATGATACAGCCTGCTTATCAGTAAAAACAGTTTTATATTCACGGTCCGCTAATAATAGACTTGACAGATTTAGTGAGGCTCGATACAGGTCACGTGGCCTGGCCTTGCCCTAAGATTACGCGTATCTTGTCATTGGTTTTATCAGCAATAACTTTATTAGTTACATGCTTATTGAGTTAGTCGAACTTGTTTATTTGCCGTGTTTTCCGAAACAATTGATAAAGTATTGTTGGTTGTTGTGACCTCAGATTGTGTTATCTCAGTGGTAAGCGCCCCCCCCCTCGGCGGCTTCATCTGAGTGTTCTGTCTATTGTTGCTTCTTTGAGTTATATCCATTGATAAAAATTATGTCCATGTGACCTACTTAAAGATGAATTTCAATACTTTTGCGATTGTTCACTTTGTTCGGTGATCAGAATTTTGTGTTCTTATTTTCTTTCTAATTCACAAAATGATGATTCTTAGGGCGTGAATAATAACGATTACAATGTCATCCACGCAGCACATAAGGAAAATTGTTCTTGCTAGACAAAAAATGGTATAGATACCAATACTGTAGGGTATTGGTATCTATTTGAAATGCTATAATATAAATTATTACCGAAAGATATTTTTATACCATTGCTACTTTAATTTCATAGATTACTGTTGTTTTTAAACTCGAGCCGAACTAAATCTCTCTTGCTTATTAATTGTAAGGGTACTTAAGATAGGTTTCCTTGCTTTTGCTGAACAGTCGATTCGAGACGAACAAAATCTCTGTTGCTTATTAATTGTAAGGGCATTTAAGATAAGTTCAGCGCTTTTTGATTTTGCTTTTGCTCAACAGTCAACCCAGTTTTTGTTGTTGTTTTCCATCAGTATGTCCTTTTCTTCTTTCAAATACTACACTAATTCTTCTTACTAAATCCTCGGCCATGCTTATGTTGTTTTTAAAATTCAAGCCGAACTAAATCTGTCTTTGTTATTAATTAATTTGCAAGGGTATTATTAAGAAAGGTTCAGTGCTTTTGATGAACAGTAAATCCAGTTTTTGTAATCGTTTTCTATCAGTATGTTCTTTTATTCTTTCAAATACTACACTAATTCTTCTTACTAAATCCTCGGTCATGTTTATCATTGCCGCTTTGCTTCCGATCTTATCTCCCTCGTTCGCTCCGCTCGCCCTCTGCTCCTCCGTGTGGATGTGAATGGAGGTCCGCTCCGCTCTGTGGTGACCGCGCCCCTCCCCCCACTGCCCCCACCATCTCCAGCGGTGGGGCAGGAGGGGGGGGGCTCCCGCGGTGGTCCTGCCGTCCCTACTCAACTCTCAGTTAGTGCCGTGTCCCACATACGCAGTGACCAAGCCGCCGCTCCTCAAGGATCCCCCTGGATACTCGCAGTGTTCACACGTCTGACAGGTCAGTTTGTTTACAGTCGGCCAGATGGTGTTTTGGACTTGTAGACCGACCTCCTCGTTTTTGGTTTTAATTTGTCACCACTCGTTTATTCCTGCTGGGAAATTCTGAGACGTCCACATCGTGTATTAACCGACGTTGCAACAGCCTGTGAAAAAGTCTCTTCGTCGTAAGTAGCAGTCGGAACTTTGTATTTACCACTGCGATTACAAAACGTGCCTTTACAAAATTTAGATCTGTTCCCATTCTACCTTTAAAAAAAATATTTGTTCCAATTCTACAATTTAAAAATAAATTTGTTCCAGTTTTACCTTTTAAAAGCATATTTCATCCAATTCTACCTTTTTAAAAATATATTTCTTCCAATTCTACCTTTTAAAAGTAGATTTTTTCCAATTCTACCGTTTAAAGTAGATATGTTCCAATTCTACATTTTAAGAATAGATTTGTTCCAATACTACCTGGAAGTATTGAAATAGTGAGTGGTTGAATATCGTAAATATAAGCATTTATTTAACGAGTAGTCCACTTTTATTTTAATTGTATCGTCAGCATCGAAATTAGTGTAAAATTTAAAAACAATACACACAAGTTGATACTACAGGTTGGTTATATGCAGTTTCTCATTTACATAGTGGCTTGTCAATGTAATTTGTTTTGGGGAAGTTGACTAAGTGTACTGTAAATAAATAGCTTGAAATTATCATAATTAATTATAAAATGGATTATTGTTGTGGTAGGTTGGATTTGTGGGATTTTTGATAAGTGGGTTCCTCGACCTAATTTAAGGGTTATCAAAGGTGTTTGAAACAGGATTTTCCGGACATTTGCCATCGTTCAGTGATACAATACAATCAGTAATACTACGTTTCGATATCAGCCATCTGATCTCTTCTTCAGGTTCACAACTAACCTGACAAATAATTACAAACTAGGTTAAAATAAACAAATCATACCAGAACATTTATTAAGTGCATGTTTTAGAGTTATTGAAGTTGACACACGACATCGTGGTTGTTATTCCTGACTTACGCGTGTCACAACGCTCTGGTATGATTTGTTTATTTTAATTATGTGTTAGGTTAGTTATTTACCTGAAGAAGAGATCAGATTGCAGATCTCGAAAGGTAGTGTTACTGATTTTTTGTATCACTGAACGATGGCAAATGTCTAGAAAATCCTGTTTCCTTCTCAATCCTTCCATCTTCAAAAATAAACTTCAAACAAAGAATTGATATAATATGTTGTTGTCACATATATATTATGTATTTGCTGTAGATTTGACAACATTATTATTTGTTATGGAGTCGGAAAGAATCGAACCATGTTTGATTACAAAATAAAGAATGTGTGTCAATAGTTAACAATATTGACTAGGTTCTACACTAAATGTATTAGTTTAGTAGGTAATAGTGAGACACTTATTGTTTTATGACACCATTTCTGTGCGTAAATTTTCAGCTTTTTTAAGCTGACTATAGTAAAATGATCTTGAGTTTTCCCAAATGAGAAAATGGTTGAAGCGCCCTTAATTTTAGTCGTAGCATTGTGGGAGAATTCTCATTTAAAAAATTACAATTAACACGCTGCAAATGTTTTAGTTTGTTTTTTTAGTGTATACTTTTTTAAATACTTGAACCATGAAGGACATTAAATTTTTTATTTTTCCTGAATAACCCATAAAAATAACGAAAAAAGCTGATGAAAAGCTTCATTTGGATGTGTACTAATTAATTATATATATATATAGAATGAGACACATCTTTCTACGACTAAAGATAAGAACGTATTTAATATTGTTCTCATTGGGAAAAAAATTCAAGGTCATAATTTTACTACAACAGGTTCTTACTTCGACCGGATAGTGGGGAGTAAAAGGTAGGCGCAGTTTTACTCCTCGATGTCTTGTCCAGTCTATTAAACAGCAGAAACTGTACTGCGAGTTGCACACACATACACTGTAATGAGAGTACATATTATGCCACACATGCCGCAAGGTTGGCAGCAATGCCGTACTCTTCCCACGGGCATTAAACCGGTGCTTTTGATTTTATTCAGGATAACGTGTATAGCGGTTTGCCCGCACCAAGCCGGTGCTTTCGTGCTGTTTAATTACGTTTGTACACCAAGTGGTACAAGTTGATACCTTTATCTACCCATTTGTGTAACGTAACATGTCAGTAATGGGTGTCTCTGGGATTTCTGTAAATTTACTTTACTCGAGTAATCTGTATCATGTTTTTGTTTAAGTTTTGTTTTTTTTTTACACACTAATTTACTCATAGTGTATAATTTTAAGATATAATTAGTATGCATCCAAATGCTTTTCAATGTTTTATTATGTAAATTGTATACTTGTTTAATAATTCTATAAATTTTGAGATTTTTTATGAATATTCTTTCAAAATATTGGATACCCTTAAGTAATGATGCGTATGATTATGTCTTAAAATGAGACATATCTCATAATATTACGAAATACTACACGAGGCTTATCATTGTTCTTATGGCGAAAACTGAAGGGCGTTTTACCACATCTGTCTTATGTAAAAATAATAGGTTAATTAACAGTATGGCGAGTTCATGTTATAACATAGGTACTTCGAATAATTTGCGCAACGTAACTGTTTTAGTCTCAAATCAATTTTAGGGCTAGTTACTTTAAGTGGACTGTTAATTAATTTGTTTTCTTGAACACTCTGTCTGACTTATTGGAAACTAAAGTATCCATCCCATAACAATTGCTGCATATTTAAACTATGTAAGCATTAAAAGTTTTACTTTGTTTTTAAGCATCCCTCAGGTCCTTCTTGGAATCTATCCATGTATGATGCATCTTACGGTAGAAAACCTCTAGACATTTGGTACATACGTTCCTCTTGGTCCAAAGAAGTACTTTACTGATTTTGGTGAAAATGAGCAAAGTTCCATCCCGGTTAGGCCATTAATCTGGGAAAAAAGTACAGTCGATTCGATAAGGACTAGGCTCCTCTTGGTCTAAGGAAGAACTTTATGGATTTTGGAATCAAAAGACAGCAATTTCCCAGTTAGGGAAAATCACTAATCTGGGAACAAAATTTGTCAGTTCGGTAAGGACTAGGTTCCTTTTGGTCCAAGAAAGAACTTTATTGATTTTGGAATCAAAAGGCAGCAATTTCCCAGTTAGGGAAAATCACTAATCTGGGAAAAACATTTGTCAGTTCGGTAAGGACTAGGTTCCTTTTGGTCCAAAGAAGATCTTTATGGATTTTGGAATGAAAAAGCAGCAATTTCCCAGTTAGGGAAAATCACTAATCTGGGAAAAACATTTGTCAGTTCGGTAAGGACTAGGTTCCTTTTGGTCCAAGGAAGAACTTTGTGGATTTTGGAATTTAAGGGCAGCTCGGTTCTAGTCAGGGTAAATCACTATCCGAAAAAAACATTACAGTCGGTAAAGATTGTCGGTAAGTTCCGTAGAGTCCTTCGGTATTCATTTGTGTCGTTTAGTTAATCGCAAGGTAATCGTTAAATTCGATTGTAGTTGTTAGTGCAGTAGCCGTATTAAAAATCGAATAAGACAGATTCGGTTTTGGGGTTGTACTTAGGTTGCAATACGGACGTCCCTTCTTCGAATATTGCGTTAGGATAATGTTTCAAAATTATTAATATACGATCAGTCTAATATTCAAACTTGTGGTCCCTTAGCAACTCTTCTGATAATAAGTGTTGTCTGAGGATTTCAAGCCCTTGAGGATTTCATCCAGCAGAGTTTTAGAAACGTCACTGTGAAATTAACATAGCGAGTTTTCTATACACGGCTTGTTGGATAGAATAAATGAAATAGGGTTGAGATGTCTTTTGTGTTGTTTTTAATTCTGGGAGGGGAAGGGCCGGCAGCAGCTGGGGTTGATCGTGGACCCCTGTTGGGGATGGCAATGGACGGTTTTATTACCCAATCAATCCGTTAGCCAACGTCCAGTTTAATGGGATCGAGTTTTTTTTTCGCACAACAAACATTCATTTGGTTAACAGTAGAGAAGTACTGTTTCCAAATAATGAGCTCTCTTGTTAAAGCTCCTGTATTTATATAGGGAATATGTTTGGGGAACATACAGAATGTATTTGCGGAATAAAATCGTATGGTTTTGCTTCTTTCACGTAGTCCAGTTAATTGTAATTATCCCACTAACAACAAACACTATTACTTTCCCCCTTCAGTCCGTATTAGATTTCTATGTACAGATTGAAAACGCAAATTTGCAAATATTTGCTCCCTCTTATTTCTTTCCACAAGTTTATATAGATTAAACATACTTCAATACAATTTTATCGTTTTAATGAAAATCTTAACAATTGAATTGATGTGAATATTTTATTACGAAACAATTATTTAGCCTGGAGATAGCCTGATATCTGTGTTTGTTTCGTGGCTATGTTAATATTTGTTTGCCGTAAACGACAAGGCTGTACTTTATCTCAGTTTACTGCCGGCAAGGTCGCGGTGAAAACCAAATGGACCGTTTTATATATAACTGATGTACGAGGTAAATTCGTGCCAAATTCGGTCCATATCGAAGTTACAGGGTGTGTAAGTGACCTTATGTCAACGCACTGCACAAGCCCGGACAAACCGACGCTGGACAGTGTTTTCTCCCCAGTCTTCCGCCTTCTCTTGTGCGCGCCACACGTATTGTGCAGTCAAATAGTTTGCGTTCATTCTGACCTGCCCGGAGTCTATTAAACCAGTCAGGTATTAAATAGATCAAAGTATAAACCGAAACAATAATTATAGAGTACGGTAATAAATAAATCGTTAAGTAAAAGCGGAGTAATCGCATTACAAATTAGGTATCCTATAAACCGTGGTAATTTATACATCGTAAAAGAAAAAAAACGAGATAGTAGGTCTTAAATGAAGTTACAAAAAGTCGAGCGATAAATGAAGATTGTGCAGAGGTGAACATAGAATAGTTGAGCAAAACCGCGCACAGGTTGAATATTGAGAGGAGTAATACGATAGATTTATTGGTCTATAAAACAAAACAAATCAACCTAAGTGCAAGATAAGGTAATAAATAGATGAACGTTTAAAACGAGCCAAGTAGGTTGAGCGGTTATAAACCAAGATAGTAAATATACCGTACCATAAAAACCGACCAGATGTGACTGATCGAGTAATGGTAGATAAATCGAAGTAATAAATTCAGGGGCTTCAAAAGTATTTATGGTGATACATAAACCGAGGTCGTACGCTGCATCTCGAGAGTAAGAATCTGGATAGTTCATCGCGTATAGACGGAATTTTGCGTGTGGTAAAACCCGATGCGCTGAAACGTCATGAAATTTTGATTTATGGAAGGGCTACATCAGACAAGATGTACGGAAGAAGTCTAAAGCGAACTCATGCGAAAGTCGGATCAAAAATTTAAGGTGCCCGAGTTTGAAATTTACATACAGACTAACCAGTAGAGATACAATAACGGAAGTTAAATTAAAATTTAGCTCATTTCCGGGTGATAAGTTTCAGCTTTTATGTTGTATAACGACGAAAACACGTAGCCCCAACTTTTGCCTATGTTAAAATGAAGTTTGAAAATATTTTTCATTTCATTTCGCAACCATTTTGTCCACTCAAAAGACCCGTATTTTTTATTGTTTGGACAATAGGCTATAACTGACATTGTTCACGATAAAATCCTAAAATATTAGTTTTCTGTTAAAAGGCGTATTTTTTAGTGTTTGGGAGCGTTGGGATAAAATTTGAAAGTCGTCCCTCCCAAATTAAACTTCCCGGTGGGGTCAGACTCCCCCCCCCCCTTTATGAAGGGTCGGATGGATGCAGATCGATCTGTTTGACAGGCAAATTGAATCAACATTCCATTCTGAATAGATCGATTCAAATTGTTAACGTAAAGCGTGAACAAGACTGGTCCCAGAATAGACCTCTGAGGGACTCCATAAATATTTTTTAATTTTTTTTTTTTAATTTTTTTCAAAAGGAGACCTTGAAGAACTGATCAAGACGATACTCTGTGCTTTCTTTATTTAGTTTCCTTTGGAATAAACGGTGACAACATAAAGAACATGAACTCTTGTACTCTCCAACAAATTCATTACAGGATTATTCTTTCGAGGTTAAGAGGTGTAACAATCTATTTTACGATTTTTATTGAAAGAGTCCTTCCATACTTCGAAGCTATATAGTGTTCTGCGTGTATACAGTAGTAAAGAATGAACCATCTCGATCGCCAAAAAATTATATTTTGAGCGTTATTCCTGGCCTGTAAAAAGTGCTCATTCACTGATTCGTCTTTTTTTACTAATATTGCCAGAATATTTCACAAAAGAGTTTGTCATGACTGGAGAAATCGTTCGTGTTTACTGTGACAAATGGAGTACACTGTAGAACCAACACAGGAATGTGGAAGTTCCGCAACACAAATGTCCAAAGTACCAGGAACTGTGTTGCGAATGGATGTCGGAAGCCAAGAGCGGTGTTGATGGATGGCGCCAGGGTCGGGCGCCAAACGAGATGGAGGAGTTGCATCGATACAGTTTGGCGTCTGCTTGGCCGCAGTACATCACCGACAACCTCTAGTTTCTAGGAATGGCTGAAAATATTCACTTTTGAACAGCTAACCTTTGATTGTTTCGGGCACCGCACATTTTTAAGGTTTGACATTGTTTTTATTTCATAATTAGAAAATGAATTGAAGCAATAAAAGTATTTTTTTGTTTAAAGTTTGCTATTGACGAGGGGAGGTTTAAGAGCATAACACGATTTCGGACATTTGCCATCGTTATATGTTACAAATTCTATAACACAACGTTTCGAGGATTGGAATCTATCCTCTTCGTCAGGTGGGGGAGACTGTCTAGTGTGGGTCTGTCTTTTCTTGGACTCCCCAAGTGAATTGATTATTGAAAGAGGATCTATCAACATGGACGTAGCCAAGAGGCCCTCCTCCCAAAATTTTAAAATTATAAATAGTAAAGAATAAAAATACAAAAACGGGTCAAGATCTTTTAAGGAACAATATGGGGCCTTACTCCGGGGTGTGTCCCCAACGGGAAAATATCAGTTGTCTGGACCCTCCCTCCCTACAAATGTTTACCTGGCTACATTCTTGTCTGTCAAAAACATTAGTTTTTAATTTTTTCAAAGATAACTTTATTTCTTTCCATATTTCAAATGTAGTAAAATACATCGATTTAGCGGTTTTCTCTAATAGTGTGACATCGCTAGATGGGATATATCTGACAGGCGAGGCGGGACAAGATTGCAAGCCGCTGTGTTGCCACATTGTGCAAAGTCCCAGAGAAACGTCAGGGCACACGCACCGTGGAAGGAGTGAAACCGGCAATATCAACTGTTCAAGTAAAATGCTCTGAAATCTAAGGGGCCCTTTTCTCGATTAATTTGTACTGATGGCCAGCTGGCCAATATACATTTCTTGTGTCGAAATTTAGTCACCACAATCTGCACGTTTTCTCAAGCGTGGAGCACAAGTAGTCTGATTGTGCAGGATCACGTGTAAATGACTGCTGTGCGGAATTTTCCCACTATCATTTATTGATAACAGACTTGTGTGATCTGTACCGCTCAGTATTCTTAAACAAAGTATTCATCTGTATTTCTGAGAACTCAATGAGTTTTGTGGAGATCTTCAGTTGCCAATGCCAGCAATGTTGGACTCACATATGCCCATAAACTTGCCCATTGCAGAAATGTCGCCAACGTACTGGGAACGTGTTAGCTGTATTGCTAAAACTGTTATCAATAAATATTATGTAATCAGTGGTATTAAACAGACTATTTATATACTTTTCTTGTAACTTGGAAATTAGTACGTAAAATATCTATCAAAGGCTTACAAAAACAAAATTCTACGTATGATGTTTAACTACATTTTGCCATGGAAATTTTAATATTTTTAACTTTTCTTTATTAAAAATATTAAATATAAATATATATGAAACTTCACACATTAATGTTAAGTTCCAAAATGTTAAATACAAATTTAAAAAACTTAAAACACTATGTTTACTAATAAAAACTATTATTTCCCCTACATTATTAAATTAAACCTCGTGTAATAAGAATAAATAACATTCTCCTAAGTTTGTGGAAAAGTTAAATTATTTATTAAACTCCTTTTTTTGTTTTCTTGACATTATTATTAGTTTGCTTTTCTGTGATACGTTTTGTAATTTGAATAATTTATTTTTTTTAAATTCATTTTTTGGGTTATTGTAATACGTACAGATAAGAGCGTATACTCAAGAATAGTAAAAAACTGAAATTTTTAATTAGTTCCCATTTAGACTGGAATTTCCAATGGGAATATTCCTTGGTCATGCCACCAGCAACTCGTCATCAAAATGGGAAACCCTTACTCTACTCCCTAACTTTTCCTGTCCTTAAGCTCTTACGAACTATTCTAATAGAGGTATAAAGTACTTATAAATTTAAATTTTGAATGTGTCAATAGAATACATTGAATCATTGAGTTCTAGATGTTGTGTTTTTAAGTATCATCAGTTGGGGATAGGATCTATAGAAAAGGGACAGACCACTACAGCTGTATATACAAGCAGAACGTACACGTGTAGTGGATCAGTTGTAAGAATGGGGTTGATGTCCTAGGTAATCCGGTACGGGGACCAAAGTTCTTGTAGGTTTTCTTCGCACCCTCCAGCTTGCTGCACTCATTAGCTGGAAGGGCTAGGATAACAACCCTTCGGCTAAGTACCGCTCAGCAGCTTATGTAAAAACGTGTCCCTTCGCCCTTACACGTGTATCTTGCTTTATGACGCACCCTATAACGGTCTCGTTATTTTAAAGTTAGCTAATCTTTTGTGGAAATATTATGGCAATACTAGTTAAAAAGGCAAATCAATGAATGAGCACTTTTTACAGGCCAGGACTAACGCTCAAAATATAATTTTTAGTCATGGCGATCGAGATGGTTCATTCTTTACTACTACTGTATACACGCAGAATACTATATACGAGTATCTTCGGAGTATGGAAGGATCTTTCAATAAAAATCGTAAAATAGATTATTACACCTCTTAACCTCGAAAGAATAATCCTGTAATGAATTTGTTGGAGAGTACAAGAGTTCATGTTCTTTATGTTGTCACCGTTTATTCCAAAGGAAACTAAATAAAGAAAGCAGAGTATCGTCTTCAGCAGTTCTCCAAGGTCTCCTTTTGAAAAAAATTAAAAAAATATTTCATGGAGTCCCTCAGAGGTCTATCCTGGGACCAGTCTTGTTCACGCTTTACGTCAACAATTTGAATCGATCTATTCAGAATGGAATGTTGATTCAATTTGCCTGTCAAACAATATTGTAGTAACGTGTGATTTGCAATCTTGAATGTGCGAGAGAACGCGATAAGATCTTTGAATAACATACCGCCGGTACCACGTCAATTGTGAGATTAATGATCTCCTGTTATCACTAATTGATGGTCCGATGAAATCTTGTGTGTGGCTGGGTCCGGTTCCAATTGATACATAATGTGTAATTGCTTAAGACATCTAGAGGACTTTTGACCTAGCTATGCGGTTTGATCTATACAAGGTGGTCTTCTTGAACTTCTTCATAATTGATCAAGTACAACTCTCCGTAATCGTAAGCTTCGCAGTAGTCATTGGGAAAATGAGAGCTTTTTATCTTGCATTTAGTCAAGTAGGACTTCTTCAAGTTCCCATGCTTTCATACGTTTACCGTAGAAGGAGGGGTGCAGGAAACGGGTCGCAAGTGGGTCATGAGGGTAAGCTCTTCTGTTATACCGGAGAAGCGCTGTACAGCCTGGGATTCATTGAAAAGATCAACTCTCTTTCGGCCAGGCCCACCCAGAAACCTAGATCCTTCCGCAGAGTTGACATCTACCATGTAGGTTTCTATTCCTTATCTAACCTGTTCATTCGATGCAGACGCCGACGTTTAAAAAACAGAATTCGAGTCTTGCCTCGCTTTGTTACAAGTTGTTAAGACACAGTACCTTAACGTGATTTACGTAAACTTTAAGGGAATTGTAAAATAAGCATTTTTAAATGGTCCACTTAATTTGTATTATTTTTCAACATTCTGATGAAATTCCTACTACTCCTGTTAATTCAAAATGTCATTGCCTTTCCCTGCAGATCTAAGAAGGTTTGCCCTATAGTTAAATGTTCTCCCTGGATTTAATAGCCTTTAATTTTAAACATAGGTAGTCTTTAATAAAATTGCTATACGAAATAATTGCAGGACTTCTCCTTATAAGTCTAGAACATTCTTTGTAGAACTGTGCTTTGGTTGCGTGAGAAGTCCAAAACACTAAAATGTGCGTTTAAGCAAATAAGAAAAATTGGATTAGATTTAGAGAATATGCTATGTTGGCAGATTTATAACAGAGTTTGTGTGTTTCAGAACGAGAAGATCACGATGGGTGAGAAGAGAGGGATGAAAGCACTGGAGCTATGGTGTAAGAGAGTGACAGACGGTTACCCTGGGGTCAAGGTGGAGAACATGACCACCTCCTGGAGAGACGGGCTGGCGTTCTGTGCACTCATCCACCACTTCAGACCCGACCTCATGTGAGTATTTCATTCCTTGAGTTCCTTGTAGCCATCCATTTACTCAGGGACTTGTGAACTTGGAAGGGCTAGAGAAAAATTACAATCTGCGTTCTCCACAATGGCAACAAACCAGTTTTCCTGCAGTCAAAATTATGAGCGATTTCTTATTTTGAAGATGTAATTAATCCGCATGCAATAGAGTATCAGTTTGCCTTTTATAATTTATATTTTTTAGATATTTATATATTTTGGGAGTGCCGGGCTTTGGGTCTGAGTTAAAGACAGCGCAGGTTGGAATCCTGTTTGTAGCCCTTGCACTTTTTATCAGTACCATCGACCTTGTACTGTATCGACTCTCCCCCTTATTCTGTTTGGTTAGATCCTCACACAGGCCAGTGGCCCACGAGGACGGGCAGAATAAGGCTTTAAAGGGGATTGGATTCTCTTAAAAAATGACAAATCAAAACCGTGTAAGATTTGTTTTTTGAATAACCAATTAAAATATCTAAAATGGTAAAAATTGCTTAGATACGTAATAATCTTACCTTGAAAATGAGACATCTTCCATGATCGTACAACTAAAAGTAAGGGTGGTAAAAAATTGAAATGTAACAATGGCGTTAAAGAGATAATTAAGATTGTCGCCAGTACAGTCCTCTTAAATGAAATAAATCTTGAAACCCATTAATTCTTTAACAGAAATAAAAGTAACAAGTCAGAATGTGGATGAGTTATCGATGACTGAGGTTTGTGTTACTGGCGGATTTATTTACTTGGGTCCAGCAAAAACAAAAGAAGAAGCTTAAGCGTAACTAGGAAAGCCTTTTGTCTAGACAAGAATTTGATGTATATGGGAACTTTTTAAAAGATTCGACTACAATCTTGAACTGGGCATCGGGAAGAAAGGTGTAGGAGAGTAAAACTCGGTTTAGATATGGAACACCTTAAATTATTATGAAAGCATCTATCTACAAGTATGGGACAAAACATTAGATAAAGGTGTATTTATCCTCCAAATGAGTTCATAAAAACTTTTCAGTAGTGATTGCAGTAGCCGAAGTAAGTATACATTTTTCAAACAAATTCTCTTTGGATCAGAACCTTTTTTGATATTGAAGAATTTCCTGAACTTTCCGTTTGCCTTCAGTTAACTACAATAACTGCAGTTTTTTTGTTAGTAAACGACTGGAACCTTCAGTAGTCTGGCTGTGTTTAGTTGCCAACCCAGAGTGGAAGATGTACAAGTACCATCCGCATCAATAACAAGTCGTAGGCTATCACTTTCCCCCGGCTTGTGGGAAAGTAAATCAGCTCGGTAATCGGATCCGACACTGTATCCGGTGATGCAACTGCGGTCTCTGGTCGATCACGTGATCACCGACACCATCGCCGATGCGGCGTAAATAATAAACCGATAACTAGACCGACTGCGACCGGAGTCGAGACCGCGACCGTAGTCGAGACCGCAACCGCAGGCGATGGAGACGTGCCTCTTCCGGCCGGGCACACGGTTATCGATGACTGAGGTTTGTGTTACTGGCGGATATCCAATAAAAAATGAAGAAGATTCAGCGGATCCGGGAAAGCCTTTTATCTTAACAAGAATTTAAGGTGTATGGAAATCCTTAGAAGATTCAACAACAATTTTGAACTGGACTTCGGGAAGAGTAGGTTTTGAGAGTGAAACTCGGTCTGGATATGGAGCACCAATAATGAGTTTTTAAAAACACATTATTATTGCGTAATAAGTTTTGTATACTTAACACTTTTCGATAAATCTTACGCTGGAAAGTTGACGGCTATTCACAATTTGAGAAAAGAGTAGTTATATCAAAGTTTTCATTCGTGTTTTATTTTTAAAGCTCTAAAAACCGAAGAATTTGAGGTGTATGGAAACTCTTTAGAAGATTCAACAACAATCTTTGAACTGGACTTCGGGAAGAGAAGGTTTTGAGAGTGAAATTCGGTCTGGATGTGGAACACCAATAACTTGTTTTTAACACGTTAATATTACGTAATGAGGGAGAGGGAGAGAGAGAAAGAGATGGGACAGATAACTAATTCCCGATACTTGTAGTGGAGTGAATGTGGAATGGACCGGCAAGCTGCTTATTGCAGAAAACAGGAAACGATGATGTTCATGCGACCTAGCGGTCAGAGTTTGCTATAGTGTTGCAAGCTCAACCTTAAGTTCTTATGAAAGCATCTGCAATCGATCCACTGTAAACAGATGTTATTCGCAGTCACAGGACTTCTACACCCGAAAAATTGAGCCTGTAGAATTGGAACTAGTGCTCAAGGTAAAATAAAACCATAGAATGAAGTATTGCAGTTACTACTATACTCAGATCTTGTCAGTCCTTCAAAAGGCTGTAGTGCAGCATTTATAGTTTTGATTGAATATCCAATAGCCTAATCCTGCGGTTGTGTGATAATGGTAGTTCTCTGTCAGACAACCCAATTATGTTGTAATGTAGAATGACTTCTTCAGTGGAGACGATTCTGATGGAACTGGAATTTAATGGGTTGTATCCCCTCTAAACTGTGCTGTTGTAACTAACTGATTGTGTCGATTATAGTTTGGTTGTAAAATAGAGACAGTCCGAATTGAAGTAGAATATATTTTCCCCCTCACTGTCTTTACTTGTACCAAACTTTGTAAAAAATGCTTTTAAATGGCATAGTCTAAATTGATTTTAACATTTGTCATAATTGAAATCTTCAGTTATGTGGATTTATAATTCGAAACTGGTATTCGATACAATTTTCCAAGTACTCATGAACATTTCTTGGATGTATTGTTCTCATTCGTACAGTACATTCAAAAGGGTTACTTTGACCTCAGAACAAGGTATTAGCCAGCGAGGGGGTATAAGAGTTCCCCCAAATTTTAAATAACTTTTTCAGTAAACGATTGTTATTATTTTAATAATTCAGAATTACTGGCATGTACTGCTAAATATCCGTTCTCAATAAAGAAACGGGCCAAGAACTTTTTAAGGAACAAAATGGGGTGTTACTCCAATACGGGAAAATATCAGTTGTCTAGACCCCCCAGAATGTTTTTTCCTGGCTACGTTCTTACCTCAGAATATTCTTAAGGCTTGTGGGTTGATGAATTGTTTGTCCCATACATCAGAAAGAGAAAGCTACAACAATAAGTAAAAGTTGCTGATTACAAGATGGATACATAACGTCCACAGACGGTGTAGGGTTACAGCTCGGGTCGCTATGCCAGGGACCACCTGCCGGCTGTAGTAGTGTCGGTCTGTGGCTACGAGGGCGAGGCGGCCTCCTGGAGTATTACAGCGTCTTGTCGTTACGCTCAGCGGGCCGCGCCGTAAACAAACATTAATAACGGGGGAAAGTCCGACACGAACACCTGCCGCTGGAAGTGGAGAGACACGGGCGCAACAGACTGAGTCTGTCGCAGCTGCTCTGGAAACTGTAAAAACAGGAAACAAAACTGGCCCCAGTAATGATCCCTGTGGTAGTCCAAACAACTTCGTTTAGTAAATAGACAAAGTTAGCTGAGTCTTTGTGCACTTAAATGTCGTATTCTTTGGAAAATGTAAAAACAGGGAACAATATTGGCCCCAGTAATGATCCCTGTGGTACTCCAAACAAATTCATCTAGTAAATAGACAAAGTTAGCCAAGTCTTTGTGGACTTAAATGTCGTAGTCTTTGGAAAATGTAAAAACAGGAAACAACAATGGGTAATGATCCCTATGGTATTCCAAACAACTTCATCTAGTAAATACACAAAGTTAGCAAAGTCTTTGTGCACTTAAATGTCGTAAGTTCTTCGTTCAGTAAGAGTTGATGGCATTAAGATTGCTTATAACACCATCAATTTAATGAGCACAGGAACGAAAATCACTATAGATTTAAGAATGAATAATCTAGGAACAAGAAACCCAATAGATATTCAATGAACTTGAAAATAAATATTTACAAATCTGCCCTGCTACGTTGTTTAGTGAAACTTGCCTTTTTGGAAATATAAACACATGATGTTCGTTTTTACCAATAAAGACTATTTATTAGAAGAGAATAAGATAAAACGGAATTAGCTAGTTTTAAATTCGATGGATTACCTAACACTTAATTGTCCTGGTAATTGTATACCTAAGTATTATTGTATGGTATTCTATAATTTAAATGTAGTATTGAATCAAATGTATTCTTTAGTTTAAATTCCCATTCCTCTTAACACGCGTTTGAAGTAATTTCATTCAGAATTAGACAATTCAATTGAGTCAATCCACCAGAAATAACTAAGAGATTTTATTTGATAGGGGAAAACTTTGCGGTGAGTCCCCCCGGAAAGATTTGGAATTGGTCCCTCCTCGGTGGTTTCAATCTCCTTGATTCTAGGTGATGCAGGTAATCTAGTGAGTGAAGGTATTACATAAACCAGAGCGACTACTTTCTGTCTGATGTGTCCATGTGATAGTTCATTTATGTTGGTAATTCTTACAGCGGTTACCTGTTAAATGATAAGATCAGGTGTGTCCTGCGTTCCAAAATATAACTAAAGAGTTGAACAGATTTAATGTAATCTTTTTTTAATGATCCGTAGACGAACGTGATGTGGTGAATTGTTCAAATTGAGATTGTACTACTAGATCAGTTCTCAGAACAGAAGTCTGGCGTGTATTGTTACCTGTAAACGAGCTAAAGTAAACTGATTTCTATATTTACCGGAGTATCGTAGGAATGTCTTTACCGTAATAGGCTACCTAATTTTCTCACGGATTTGTAACTTTCCGCTGACTTTTGTCTTCTTACTCCAAAATCAGTAGATTTCTTCCAAATGGACTAAGAGGTACCTGTGTGCTAAGTTTCACTTCTCTAGGATCTTTCCATCAAGAGTTATCGCGCAGACAGACGATGCGATTTTAAGCAGGAGCTGTCAGATCAATTATTCAAGTATGACGGCGTATTTACATGTCACTTGATGCAGGGAGCTAGGATGAACTCAACCAGGAACAATAATCCTCAAGTGTAAAATAATCCTTAAATACACTGTATGAGACTGAGAAACGGTTGAAGCATGAAATTTTCTCAGAGCACCGCAAATCGGCGCAGCGGTCCCGGTCGGTATACGAGTGTAACGGGCGCGAGTGCGCGGGTAATCTGCCGGTAACGGGACTCCGCGACACAATGGCGTAATGAACTCTGCAGTGGCGGTCCCGGCTAGACAGCCCACCAGGCCATGGGTGTGGAGATAACCGAGCGATCTTGAAGAAGTCCGAGGGTTTTACGACTCGGGGGATACTGGAATGGTTACAACTCATGAGGATCTAGATATTCAATGTGGCTCTTGGACGTATCCACTGCTGGATGTTGGAATGGTTACAACTCATGAAGATCTAGGTATTCAATGTGGCTCTTGGACGTATCCACTGCTGGATGTTGGAATGGTTACAACTCATGAAGATCTAGATATTCAATGTGGCTCTTGGACGCATCCACTGCTGGATGTTGGAATGGTTACAACTCATGAAGATCTAGATATTCAATGTGGCTCTTGGACGTATCCACTGCTGGATGTTGGAATGGTTACAGTTCATGAAGATCTAGGTACTATTCAATGTGGCTATTGGACGTATTCAATGCTGGATGTTGGAATGGTTAAGACTCATGAAGATCTAGGTATTCTAAGAGGCTCTTGGACGTATCAACTGCTGGACGTGACACATGGTGACTTTACAATGGTCGCCCGCAGTACATGGATTGAATATGTTAGCAATAGCCAATACTGTGTTGTAGAACTCTTCTAATCAGACCAAAATACGAGTTGAGCCTAAAATCAAGAGAAGTACATTGAAATTCCGTAGAGAAAATTGCTTCTTGTATTAAGTTTTTTGTGTAGGAACTGTTGTTATCCTTCCAGGACGTACATTTCTCAAAATGTTGGTGTACGGGGCATTCATTATACAAGAACATGAGGTATCAGGCTCATATGTAGAGTGTGCCATCCTTGGCAACTGTCTTTAGGCATCTGTGAATCAGTTTTTCCAGGTGTGTCCCTCTTCTACAGAACACAATCCACTGAAGATGTACGCTTAGAGTATGGGGTGTGGCCCCTCACGTGGGTGAACAATAGACAAGTGTACTCTCCTCACTGACTCATTAAGATTGCGCACGGCACTGGGCTGCGCGGCGGCGGCTTGCTCTAAAGAAGCGCATAACTGGAACGATCATAGATTAGAAGCCAGTTCACAGAATTAGTCGTGGTCTCTTCTTTGTTAGCGGCGACAAGACAATACCGCCTCTTGTGCTCTTTGTCTGTGAGGTGCCGGAATCCATTGTCGAGTGTCGCCGAGCTGTTGGGAGCGTCCCACTTCTCGCGAGATAGAGATCACCGTTTCAAACCCGAGTGCTGTTATTAGGGTAGTTATGTTTTTTGTCCACTCTTGCTGTTTTACGGGATGCGCCAGTTCGGAGGAAGAAGTGACATTGTGTCATACCAGGCGACCTTCTAACCCATATCGCAGTAGAGACAGCGCCACTGGCAATACCACTGCCGTGAAATCGGCCCCCATTATTTCCCCAATCTGACGCTCCATCGCTGAATGCGCATGCCGAATCTCCTCCAGTGCTCACTCTGTCTGCCGAATCTGCTGCCTGCTGCTGTTGCCTTGACATCTCCGAGACCTTTCTTTGTCGCCCGGTTCGCCACCGGATGGGAGAATTGATCGGTCATGACGTACCGTGAGGGTCGGTGGTAATTCTGGAGTTGAGAAATCGTACCCGGCCCTGCAGGTCACTGATTTGACTCAAGGTGGAAACAAATTACTGGAATCGGTTCGGTTCCATTTATCCCACCCAAATACAAAACCGTGCCTCCATTCCTTCTCCTTCAAATCAATTCCAGTTGCCATTTTTGGAAATTAGATCCATATTTTTTATCCCTGTCATCTCTTCTACGCCTAAACCAATCCTACGAATTCCCTCCACCCAAGTTGTGTTTTTCGACAACTTGATCCGAATGCTTTAATTTTTTTAAAGTAGCCACTCTTTGACCCTTTCTATTGGATGGTTCAGTAACATTTTTACTGAAAGTACGTTTCCGGAGCCCTTAAATCAGGAGCCCTTAAATATCATGATCAACAAAATCTGTATAAATCGGTGTCAATAAAAATCTTTCTAAACTCCTTGAATAGGTGTCCGCGTCGCCCAACCTAGGAATATACAAAGAGTTTTGGTTTAGAAGTTTAAATATAGTTGTGGAATCATTATGCTACTTATCATGTAGGAAAGCCTCGTCCTAGCTTGTCAGCTGGAGTGTACCGCGGCTACTAGGAGTGGGAGTGTTTCCTTTGCTCTCTCCAGAAGACCTGCAGCTAGGATCCTCTCGCCGGGCCGCGGCAGAGGTGGTTGCTCCACTGACCTTGACTGGAAGAGCCCGAGCCCATCACTTACAGGCTGTTACCTCACCCGCGGCCAGGACCAGTTTGTCTGATCCCGATCATCACACGCCAGCGCGCCGCTGCCGCCGCCGCCGCCGCCCAGGACACACTGGGAGGTACAATCCTCTAATTCTTTTGTCCTCCCGGAGGATCTACTGCACGAGCTGACAACGATGGTGTACGGGGTCGACCAATACTCTTCCCTTGCCGGCTACGCAAACGAAAGCAGGAGGTGGAGAAGAAAAGAACATCGGGCAGTATACGGAAAATATTGATGACAATATTTGCTCACATGACATTCGTAGTAGGGATGAACGATCCTTCGATTTCCATTCTTCAAGTTGTAATTTAAGTCGTTCAAATTATCTGTCATCACAAGTAAATTGTCTGTCGATTCAGATAATTCAAAGGAGGAGAGGGCAGCACAAAATTCTTGGTATAGCTCAAAATCCAGCACAAACGCGATGTGGTATTCCTATTCGTATTGGTAGACGTTAAAAATATAAGGTACATATGTTCTTTGCCGATCCCCTTTTAAGCCTTATTCTGCTCGTCCTCATGGGCCACTGGCCTGTGCGAAGATTTTATCAAACAGAACAAGGGGGAGAGTCGATACAGTACAAGGTCGATTGTAGTGATAAAAAGTGGAACGGTCACAGACAGGATTTAAACCTGCGCTATCTCCAATTCAGACCTAAAGTTCAACGAATTGGACCGCTCATTCAATCATTCATTTCATTCTAATGAGACTGAAGATGCCAAAAACCATCATCTCCGTTTTGTTTATAGTAAATACTGTAGCATCCCAAAAATAGGTATTTTCGGCCAAATATACTTTCTCTGATGGACTTTTCTTTGTGTTCTAGATTGAACACCAACAATGATATATGTTGCAGCTGTAGCTGCGAGTCCCGTCACTTTTTTATCGCAGAGGTTTATATGTCTGTGTGCATCAGATGTTTTTTGAACCGAAGATTTGATCTACATTTTGTTGAGATCTAAACATCGGTGTTATTGTTGTACTTGGACAGTACGTCTAACTTAATGTGCCTCGTACAGAGATATCCATCGTGCTATAAATGTGCCAACCGCGGGATGCAGTGTTGCCAGATTGCACCCGTTGCGCGTGCACGGTCCGGCAACGTCGCAGCGACCGTCCGGCCACCCAGTTCTGTGAGTCACGCGGCCTTGGGGTCCGCTCTCACGTTTTTCACAGATTTTTACCCGACTTTAAAACCGGTTCCGATTGAAATAAAGCCGTGATCAATATTTGGGTCTGTGACCCCCACCGCCGGCCGCACAGTGCGCTGGCCTGCACAATCGACGATCGCTGCCCGCGCCTCCGATATGGCGCGGCGGTCTTAGTCGGTGATGGTAGAAACTGTAATAGAAGTAATCATCCGTTTCCCTCTGACAGAATGACGAACCCGTTCTTAAATTCTCTTATCCGTCAAATGTCGTGACGAGATATTCTTGGAAGACGTTGACTAGCGTCTGGTGGCCTTTCTTTATCATAGTTACTCAATCGCTCAATAAAAGAGCACGTCGTTAATGTGTAATCGACGAAATCGTGCATATTTATTGTTTTACGTTTTATTTCATCCTGCAAGCACATTGACAGTATTCGTGAGGTACTAAGAAGTGGAATTTCTGTTTTAAAACGTCTGGCTGAGTTGTCAAAGTTGGTTGTAAATTTTACGGCATATTATGGAATAATATACCCATTTTAACCTGTGCAGTTGAGATTTAGGATCATGATTGCGTATGGACTAAGTTTATTTTTAGCTTCCCGAAGGTAGCATTCTTTCTTCCTGCAATCTTTTCTTTCAATAGCATAGTATCTTCAACGTTCACAGCTTTTACGTTTTCAGATAGGTACGTAAAATATCTGTCAAATTCATTCCTCCAAAAAGTCATTGCAACCTTCGTAGAAAGTAACGTAATCGTCATCGTTTAACGGTGCCAAGCTTTACAATGCACTGCTGGAGAACGTTGAGGTTGAAAATAACCAAGTTCTTTTGGGAAGAACATTAAAAAAGTTGCTTTCAAGCTGATGCCATCACAGCGTCGGAGAATTTTTGACATTCTCGGCAGATTTATAAATTATTGAGACGTATGTGTTGTATGATACTTTATTGGTTTGCATAACAACGTGAGTTTATTTATGTAGAATAAGTGTTATTCATTCTTGACACCGTTATGTTTGTTGTAACCAAACAAATGGGTGCGTGTGTGATTCACGGTCAACTTCGGCAAATTAAGAGTATCGAATTTATTCCAACACTGAGCAGTTGCGGAAGAAGAAGTGTAAATAAACGAGATGTCTTAGATTGTTAAAGTAATTGGAAGAAGTGTATTCCGTTTCAGAGACATGACAATAATCCGATTAGCGGTCGAATATCACGGGACTGTCCCTGACTCATCTAGTTGGGGATTTCTGCCTCTCGTTCCGGGATCTGAACCTTTGGAGCCTGCAGCTGTAGCCGTGGCGGGCAGGTCGGCCATTTGACCTCAGTTCAAGGTCGCTCGGGCAGACGTTTGGCATCACTTTCCAGACGATTGTTCCTCTTCTCGGGGCCTACCTTCCAATGTCGGACTACAGTTACAGTCTTTTACCGGTCGCCCGGGAAAATCGGTGATCGCTTTCTCTTCCGCTTCTTTGGGGGTCGGAGAGGATGCAACAGAAGTGCAATTTTGCAATTGTTTCTCTTCCATCCAACAGAACAAAGTTTAATGGCTTCATCAGCATTAACTAGGTACCATTTTTTTTAAAGAATCTGTAGGTTGAGTTAAATAACAAAACCCATCGTCACCTCACTGAATCGATCAATTTGGCTAGAAGTTTAGATTGTTAAGGTCAATCATAGTTTTTGCTATTCAGGTGTGAGAGGTACGAATTTATTATGAATTGGTAAATTCTGGAGGTGAAGGCAAATTTTCGTGGCAAACAAACTAGCAGTCAATGGAGTAAAAATTTTGCTTTCGTGTCGTGTGAACTAGGGTTGATTCAAATTCGTAACAGGAGTATACAGAGAAAGACTTTGGGAGTCAGTAATGAAGTGATATGGACGTTGACAAAGTGCGAAAAAGAGACCATAGAAGTCAGTTGATATTAAGGATTGTTCTTGTGACTACGTCAAAAATATGTGTGATTCCTAATTTGTCACCGCCGAGATCACTCCCCTTCGATACAGTCGTCAGCGATTGGTTGTTACCACAATCATCGTTATATTAAGCTCCCTTTTAACCGCTTTCGGATTAACCGTTCATTGGCTTATCCGTCGCCGCCGTTCCGGGAAATCTATTTTTAGCCGCACTCAGTTCGATAACGAGTCACTACAGGCACCTGGTCGTTATCTCTTGTGCAGTACAATTATTTGTGCACATTATTACTTATGGTTTGTCGTTGAGTAAATCTCATTTGTTAGTGTAGTAGTCTATTGTATTTTGTACTCCTACAATTGATTCATACAAAGAACGGGTGCAACGAAAACGCGTTGTAGTGATTATGAAACGAACATTAATGGCTATAAATAACAATAGTTTCATTGTATTTTATAGCTTAGGGGTTTTGTAATCGTAATTTCGTTTAACCGACATTTTCCTTATCCGACCATACTGCAGTCCCGAATGTGAACAAGATTTAGGTTATTTCGCATCGAAGTACGGACTGTGTCCAAGTACGGCCATTAATCGTTGCACCGAAGTGACAAGTTTGTTGTGGCCGCGGATTTATGGTTCCGGTTAATTACGGAGCGCAATTAAACGCCGCGCAACCAAGCGCCAGATGGCGCAACCAACCTGCTCCCTCGCGCCATTACCTCGCCGTCGCAACCGGAACCGAACTGCTGGTTTCGGTGGCGACCTCGGTGCCAACACTGCCAGGTCGGTTTCGTTATTTCAGGAATTACACGGTCGTTCGTTTTATCGTGACTATGAGAAATGTACCCCTCGATCTTTATCTGCTTCGTACTGTTACGGTTTTACTTATCGTAGAACCTGTGTTACGTCAATGGTGTACCTCCGCCTTTGGTAAATGTGTTTCAGACCTTTTACAAATTGTCGAAGACTCAGTGTTTAGAACCGACTGTACTCTGGCGGCCATCTTGAGTGCAGTCCCAACCGCTTGTGTTTCTGCAATGTATTACCCTAACCTCAAAAATGGATAGCACGGATCCTAACCTTAAAAGTTAACGGAAAGGTATCCGAAATAAGGAAAGGTAACTCAAGAACAATCCTAAATTTCATGCAGTGTTACGTTCCTATTTTTAATCGTAGTAAAATGAGATACATCTCTTTTTAAATGTATAGTTCCTACGCGTACAAATGCTTTTTTCACATATTTTTATTCGTTAATCAGAAACAAATCTCGATTTATTTCTACTTCATCATTGAAATATTTAAAAAGTATAGGACTTTACAACAACAACAAAGAAAGAAAAAGACGTTTGGATGAGTATTAATTATTTATTTAAAACGAGCTATCTCCCTTAATGCTTATAAGTGCATGAGGTTTAACGCTGTTCTTATAGGAAAAAAACTTAAGGTCGGTTGGAACTCAAGCCATCGTGGAAGAATACGTTTCCGATAACGCTCTCCAATTTTGAGGTTAGGATCATAGATTGCGGAACTCGTGAAGGGTTTGCCGACAGTTATCTGCTAATCCGCAGAACAATGGGCGTGTTACGTTCATCACCTCTGATTCTGACCCGAGCCAGGGTGTGTGTGGTACGTGTGTTGATCCCAGAGGCGCTGCCTTTACGAGCTTGAAACGGCTTTCTCCATCACGGCCGTTGCGTTGCATTGCGTCAAACCGCGCCATTGTCTCTATCAGTGGTAAAACAATGCCCGGGCGCTGACATTTGCCTTGTTGGGCAAGTTGGGGTACCGAGTAGATAAGCAATTCATCGGCACTCATAAATTCCGAGATAATTGGTTTTCATCACAATGGAAGTAAGGTGTGTGTGTGTCCGAAAATGCGAATGAATATTTGGGGGGGGGGGGGGGGGGTAATTTGAAAGGTCTCTTACTGAACCCAAATTCTCTGCACCTCTAAACCATAATTATTCACCTGGTTAACGTAGAATGTCTGTAAATCCGACATGGTAGAGTTATGAAACTCTTAAGGTCTGAGAGCCAAAAACCCAATTTGCACTGTATAAAGCACACAGTTTAGTTTACCTTGAAATAGATTGAGATACGTTTCCTAAGAAAGAACTGATCAGCCATGCTAGTTTTGGTGGGGGTCAAAATTGCTAGGTATCAAAAGGGTTAAAAATATGAAACTATGTTTTTTTTTCTTGGATCATATTTTGTTTAGACACTTAAAAGCAATCGCCAGATCCATTGAACCCTCAAATTTGACCTCCACCTGTTTAGCGTGGCTGGTGATCATTTTCTTTCCCAGGGAAATATCTCTGTCGATAACACTCAGGCTGTGTGCCTATACAATACAAATTGGCTCTCCGCTCCTAGACAATTAGTCAGCCACCCGAACCTGGATAATTAGCGGAACGGAGATAGAGTGAACGATGGGAACCTGACTAAGATGAGACTGCCCTCCCACCCAGGAACCGTTTTTACACACCACCACAGGACGGCTCGTTCCACTTGCTTGCCCACCACTTCCTCCTCTACAATGCTAATCTAGAGTATTCAACTCCTACTCGTGGAATATCAACTATTCCACTTCCCCCCTCAGTCCGCTCTTCCTCGATAACGTGGAATGGATTTTATTGCGGCTTCTTGTCGATTGACCACTGCCCTCGTTTTTTTCCAGAGACTTCTCGAGCCTCAAGAAGAACAACATCTACGGGAACAACGAGCTGGCGTTCCGCACGGCCGAGAGACACCTGGGGATCCCCGCGCTGCTCGACGCCGAAGACATGGTCGAGTACGAAGTCCCGGACAGGTTGTCCATACTCACATACCTGTCGCAGTTCTACCAGACCTTCGCCTCCCACCGTGAGTTGGCCTGATTGTTGCTTTTAGTACTCATTGTCAGCAAGCAGCCTCTTCGTGAGAATTTCCAAACGATTGTAACTCACTAAGTGCTGTAACTCTCTCACCCGTAGTCGTACGATCTCAAGGTAGCTGAGTGCGTCCACCGCAGCAAACAGTTAAACGTGTTGGAAAGTAGTTGTCATTCTTCTATTATAAATATTCCTCGTACTTCCCCTAGTAGCCGTGTTTGAGACAAGAAAATTCTGTACAGCAACCTGAAAAATGTGGATTTGCTCAAACATTTCACACCAAATACAATTCTAGAGTAGCCTGTAATATACTTTTTTACATTTAAATAGTCAAAATCTGTCAATCTAATGTACAAGCACTCTGAGATTAGTAATTAGGATCAGCAACAGAACTCCACTCTGAGAGTAGTAATTAGGAACAGTAACAGAACTCCACTCTGAGATTACTAATTAGGAACAATAATAGAACTCACTATTATTTAATTGCTGTGAACACTGAACAGTTGTCTATTAGACCTATAATGTAAATGCTTTTTTCTCTGATCAAAACACAGCCAATCTCATTGTTTAAAATTTATATTTTTAGCGAAGTTAAGGAAATTTTCTAAAGTTGCTAAATTTTCATTTCAAAAGTGTTCTATATAATATTATTTCAATATGTTTATGTACATTCCCAATAGTTTGTAATAAAATATATTAAACCGTTATTTGACACCTCTTCTATTGAACACTGCACTGCTCATCTAATAATATTACTAATCATCAGAATTTTGTAATAAATACAGAATAGTAAACTATTTTTAGATTAAAAATTATGTTTAGTTAAAGTAACACAACTGATAATGACACAAATCAAAATCCAATCTTCTATTTTCTTAGGAGATCCTTAAGACTTGTTAAAGAGAGATTCTGAGACGAACCCAACTTGTAAAGTAACCTAGTAGGAAGAATATTTCTCTTGCACTGCAAATCCAGTGGACTTGATCATCCATTCATTGCCAAGCCTTGATTTGTTGTTGTTTTCTTATTGGATTGCCATCACATTGCATAACAATTTCTGTTGTTGTTCTCCTGCTTGCTATTTTTAAAGAAGTTAATCAGCGGTTACACAATAAGAAATTATACTGGGTGACCCTGAACTGATTGGATGGATTCAGGAAAACCAGTGTAAACTGTAAATCTTTGTTAAAATTGTGAGATCTAAAATATTGTCAGAATTGAATCGTACCATGAATGTGAAAGGAATATAGTTTTATTCGGCTGATTCATGGGAAATGTTACATCACGGGAAGTATTGCATATTGCACGTCGGATGGAATCAAGGATACACCTTTGTTGAGCGAACACTTCACACTTCATTCTCACCGTGCATGATCCAGCAGTAGCCGGGTGGAAAGTGCAGGAAATCTCCTTTCTACATTTGTGACAGTAGTCACAGGACAATGCAGAAAGTACAAGTTAAATGTGGCCAATACTTTCACCGACAATCGGTGGCGGCGGTGGCAGTGGCTGTGCTGGTGAAGGGAAAGTGATGGTGTGGCCCCCAGTACAACCACTAGTGCTGGAGTGCCACTTAATTGTCAATCAACGCTTAACTCAAGTCGAGCAATGGCCCACCACCACTTGAACTATAAGTGGACGGGTTCGAAAATAGAAAGGAGAAATCCATGTGTTATAACTGTTCATCGCGGTGGTTGCAACACGTTATCGTGTCACGTGCAAGAAATAGGTGCCAGTAGCAGCTAACACTTATTAGGGACATTCATTGAGAGAAAACATTGTATTGTTTGTCACATTGAATGTGACGGCGAAATATTTAAATTTACTTTAACCTTTCAAGATAATACTGTATAAATTTTCATTAGGGGCTTTAAAACATTTCTATTCTTACCAAATAAATTGGCAAAACGTATAAAGTTTGTCTTTTTTTAGTTTTAATAACCCGATACAATGAAAGATCAAAGGATCTGACAGAATTGAACAAAAGTGTTTACTGAACTTACTGTAACTTCTACCCTGATCAATGTAAAATTGCTCTTGACCTTTTGATTTCAAAATCAATAGGGTTCTTCTTTGCCTTGTTAGCCCAATACGCCTCTATGTATCAAGTTTCAATTTTATAGCACTTTTCTATCAAGAATTATCACGCAGGCGACACGATTTTAAGGACCTGTTGGTTCTTCAATGATAAAAAATAATCAGACATTAAAAGAAGCTTACAAAATCGAAAACAAAAAATGTAACCCCTTTAAGCCGCAAAATATCCAGTTGGGCGTTGCACAAAATGTGGTAACAAATTTTTTTGCAACACGGTACCATTATGGAGATAGGAAACTTGTTTTGTATTCACACAACGAGTTACCTGTTAGTTTCACACCAAGCTGTGAACATCAGTAGAGTAACTCTTGACAACCTGTCTAGTTAGTGTACCAGTGTCTTTGTACTTGAAATCAAAAACTCTTAGTGTATTTGGTTTCTCATTATTTGTAAATCTGTGCCGAAAAGAATAGGGCTTTAGTGTAAGGTTTGCTGATGCTGATTTATTAACATTTATTTACCTTTCTGACAGTTAGTTTTAAGTATGTCATAGTTGTCTGATATTTCTGATATTTTAACCCTTTTGGTAACATCCTATTTCGACCTCCACCGAAACTAGCTGATAGTCTCAGTATTTGTAATGTGTGATGGTGTGTTTACAGCCTCATCACCGATCAAGCGGTCCCCCGACAGTACAGACTGCTCATTGGTGCTGTCTCCGTCGGTCTCCACTCCCCCGCCCAAGGTAAGGCGAGATGAAATTCAGACCGTTTGTTACTAACCTCTGCTTTATGGTGTGGGTTTGCCGATAAGACGTGTGTGTGTTTGGGAGGTGTTACAATTAAACCCTAGATCTGTCACATTGACACTCATATGCTGATGCGACGGTACCGCAATCTGTCGCATCAACATGTGACGTGTCGATGACATTTCTTCATAATGTTATCAATTTTCTGAATGGAAAGTCCGTTTATTTGTGTACTAGTGAGATTTCACTAGCTAGGATGCAATAATGTGTTCTTAGTTAGTAAAGTAAAACGAAGAAAGTTTTAAAATTAAACCGCTATGCTTAATTCATAGAGAGTTTCTTCCTCACATTACAAAATTATTTATATCCCTATATTCCTTATGAAAATTGACTGAATTTTTGTGTGTATTGGATTTACTTCAAAACATTTATGATGATACTTAAATAATGCTAGAAAAAAGAATCTTTATGTGAAATTAGAAAACAAACTGTTTATCTTGCGTGAACAATTTTTTAAAGATCGTATTTATTATGTTATTCAAGATAATCCTAATCTACCTTTCCTGAGAAAAAAACTTACATATAATAATATACAATTAGAGTCCCCCCTCCACCGGTGCCCTTGTAGATCCACCCATGCCTGGAACAATACTATGTGTACAGTAGTACTATGGTTGGTGAGTCATCGAGGAACAATTGAAAAGACTGTTAATTAGGTTTCCGCATAATGTCCCGGAGCCAGATTAGTCCAGTTCACAGTGGCACAATTGGCATTGTGTGGAAACATAGGGTCTGATTGGCCAACAACAGTGACAGGCTGTGAACCGGGCTTTAACAATGTGACGGGAAATTACCTACCTATCACTGTCTCCAGGATTATACAAGTTCGTTCATCCTAGGAAGAATAAGCCAAAATGTATAAGATAGAGTTAACGAGTAAAGGTTTAAAATATTCCAATGGAAATATTCAAACGATGATAATTAGTTTGATATCTGAAGACATATATCTCAGTGGCGAATGGTAAATTATTATGTAAACAACAAACTAAACTAATGACCGAGTATGCTATTGTAAGTAGTCTTAATTGCAAACAGATTAATCTATATAAAATATTAGGGGAAATAACCTTTATGCTTATACTGTAATACTTCTTTCAAAGGAAATGGTATACTAAGTATATCAAGTTAAATGTTTACCTAAATAGTGGCAATTATTAAAAGTTCTTATTAAAACTTACTAAATAATCTCTCGTATTTAAAAAGGTATTTTTAGAGCTATATTGTGGAATCATCTTTTAACGCATTATTGTCAGGAATTGACCAAAAATTAAACGTAATAGCAAGAATACTTACTATGTATTTTTTGTATATATAGAAGGAAATCTTGTGTGAAATGTCCACCTCGAACTTATTAAGTCAGTTCTGAATATTCTAAATTTTGATATTTTATATGATAATTTGATGATATGTAAAAAGTCGTGAGTAGTCTCATTTTATAAAATCATTCATTCTTTTTCTTGGTTGAAAATACACAATCATTACTACACATAATTTTGGATCAAATTCAAAATAAAAGTAGAATTAAATATTTTAATGGTAGGGAAATTAAACTCTGTTTTAAAATTATGGTATGTCATAAAAAATAACTTTTATAAATTTGTGAGAAGTTTTTGTAGTGTAAGAAATATGAATATAAGAAACCAGTAATTTACCTGAACTTTAAAATTGGGATATTAATTTCTACTTTGTGTGGCTCTAACAATTTCAAATTTCATTTAGGTTCAGGTTGTATTTTATCTTTTGTAATCATAGAAATATTTTTGTTTTGAAGTTTATTAAAATAGTAAACTCAATAAACAATATTTGTCTGAAGAATAATATGGAGTAATATAATATTTACATACCAATACTCACATTTCTATATGAGGATTAGAAAATATGTAGAAGGTTTAGTTTAGCATGGAATGTTTGTTCCCATTTGGTAGGTACTTTTGTATAAAATGATTCCAAAGTTTTACACTCACATACTAGATATAAACTAAGAGAGTAATGAAAAACAATGGGTTTCCATAAAATTAGCATAAATAATTGACTAGAATTGCTGAAGATAAAAGATCTTTATTTAGATCTAGAAGGCCATCGGAGCAGAGCGGGCAGTTTGAGGTTATGTTCAGTTGGCAGTGGTTAGTGGCCTTGACAGTCAGCTGATGAGCATCTCACCTGTTGGCCGTTTGTAGGTCAGCTGATTCTGCAGCTTTCACAAGGTCATTCAACCTCAACCTGCCTGCCTCTCACTCACTCGCTGCACTCGCTCTGTAATTATCACTTATCACCTTCAGGGCTGTCCGACTTCCAACAACAATCGATTGGTTGACGTGTGTGACAGATTGATCCTCCATCCGATTGTTTATCACCGGATCAGGGTCACCGGAGGAGCCTATCTATCGCCTATCCAGTCACACTGCCTACTTAATCCACTGGAACCAGTTTGTAAAGAGGTCCCACTAGTCGCTACTTTTACGATTTACCTCTGTCCCACTCTAATAGGCCTATCACAGTTTTCTAGCGGACATCGTGATAAACCTTTCCAACGGATAATTCCGAGTTTTTAGGCGACCGGGTGTGCTCATTTTCTCTATTGATAATTTCATCATAAATTGTTTGAATGTTTTAATTCGTAGCACAGCTTTGAGTTTTCGTTTTGGCCCTAGCCATGTAAAAAAGGAACTCTATATATATATATATATATATATATATATATATATATATATATATATATAGGTTTATTTATATTATTTCTCGGTAAGGGACATTTTTAAAAGGGGGATTAGTGCAAGAGTTTAAAATATTTAAATTAGAGAACTCTGAAAAATCTCAACACAGTCTGGAATAAGACTATTGGGTTTTGCGCTTTTAGATATAGTTCTTTCAAAATAAATAGTTCTTGCTTATGGGTTGTTATATTTCTGCAGGTGCAGTGGCTTTTTGTGTAGTGTGAAGATACCCTAACTTCTAACCTTTCATCAGCCAACATTTGCTTTTTACATGTATTCAAACTAACCTAAAAGCAGAGCACTAATGGTGTAAAAATTTAAGAAAGGTTCTGTAAACACTGTTATTTTTATATCTACCAGGGACAATAAAGGAATTTCACATTTGAAGTCTAAATATGCATATTGAAATAGGATACATAAAAACATTAAGGTGAGAAATGATTCTTAATGAATCAATAATATGGTCATCACAGTGTAAATGACCTGTAAACAGTTGAATTACAGGTTTTTAACCTTAAAATTCGCTAAGCAGTTTTGTTTGACAGTCATAGTTAAAATGCGTTGCCTGAATTAAATGAAATATTCAGTCAGATGTTTCAAACAAACTGAAAATTCAACTTATTTTATATATATTGGTGTATAACTGAACAGCACCCAAGAAGTATTAAATGAGAAAGAAGGGGTAGGAGTGTGTTACTAACCTAGACTAAAACAAGTGTGATACTAACCTTCAGCTTTTTTTGCTTGATGTGCTTTCCAATCCAGCTGTCCTTCTGTGATCTGCTTGTTAGTCTTTGGTTTAGTTTGTATCTAGGCAGGCCTGTACAAATTATGTATGTAGCCCAATAGTTGTTGGATAGCCTACGCGATACAATTATGTATTAAAGCGATGTGGCGAGTTAACATCTTTTGCAAAATTTATTATTTTTGCTTGAAAGTGAGATTTACAATTAATTATTGTAATAGAAAGTATATTTGGAGTGAAAATCAAATTTTTATTGATAAAACTACTGGAATATCGAATCAAAGTGGATTTCACACCGTAGCAAACGTGGTGATTAGTAATGTTTCTGTTCTGTCTATATCTGATAAGTGGGGACAGTTGTAAATAAGCTGGGAAAATGATAGTTATAGAAAGATGGTGTGAAAGATAATGTCACTTGTAACTGATAAGTAGAAACACTGAAGAACAGAGGGAGGTATAAAACAAAATGAAGATGTTACAACATGTTTTCTACTCGTTCAAGAATTTGGCCTTTCACTGCTACTTTTGTTTTATTGTAGATAGTTTTTACCTAAAAATTTTCACATCCCTAATTTTTTTGACTTAATCGGTTATTGTTAAGGAGTTATAATTGTACAATATAGTTTTTTCGAGTCAAGATATGTTCAGGTATTTTACATCTAGTGGAGGATAGGGTGCAAATAGTTAGTGCCTTTGCTGGCATGGAAACTTATAATGAACAAGTTGACTAGGGAAAGTCACATGACTCGAGCAGCAGATCTTGATCTAGATAGTGCCTGCAATGGTTGCAAACTGATTGATGAGATCTGTAGTAACAAAACTAATGTGGCTCAGTGAGAGCTGGCCTTTAATTGGATTTATGGGTGGCACTGTTACGTGCAGTTACGTACATTCTGTGCAAGGACTCTGCAGCGTAGACAAACGTTTGCTCAACGTCACAGATCGTAAAGTACGTAAATTGCCTCCTTGCACAGTTGGGCCGACACTGGCATTGATTGATCACATAGTATCAAAGCAAAGAAGTATTGAAATAGATGCTATTAAATCATTATCGTAGAAACAACTGCAGCCATTCTGTTGACAAATATATTGTTATTAGTTTTGAAATTTAATGTTTGATTCTAACTAAAATATTGATTCATTAAATTTTTTAAAGTATTTTGAACCTAAGTTGTAGGGTCAGATCCAATGAGTAGCTAACATTATTTGAAGGCACTGTTGAAAAACCTGAAATAAATATGCAAGTAATCTTTATCTTTGAGTTGTATATATTTATGTGTCCAATCACTGCATAAATGTAAACCTAAACATCAAGCTTTGTATCAAAGAAAAATGTTATTTCATTTTATTTTAATATTATGAAAAGTTATTTCATTTGAAAATAAAGATAGCGAGTAGTATTGAAAACCAGTAGAGATTTTCATCATTATCAGACTGGACTTAGTTACAATGATTGAGAAAAATAACAATGAGAGAAACAGGCCAATTTCAGTGATTGTCAGATCAAGGAAGGCCATGTATTGACAAGGCCAGACAGGCAGTGCAATCAATTGAAGATGCTTGACTTGATTGAAAAACAGGCTTTGTTTATTTGGCTTGGCCATTGTATTGTTATCAGTGAGTGACTGGCCTTCTGTAAATGTATCCCGATTTTATTTGACATTGTGTTTTTGAGTAGAACAAATATTTGAAATGTTTTTTGCTTGGTTTTGAGACTTGTTATTTTTAAGATAGTATCTTTTGCATGTAATTTTGAAAAAGTTTCAATGTTACAATCAGAGAGAAACCTGTAATTGTAGTAACTGATCCAAAGGTTAATAACAGTCAGAGATAAATTTGCTTCAAATTCAAACCGTAAGAATATAAATGAGAAATGGGACTCTTGTTTTATATTAATTAAATTAAGTAGAGAAAACTATTAAAAAATAGAAGAGTGCTTTTGCTACTGTTTTGTTTTACAACATAGTTGTAGTATTATAATTACTAGTTTGTGAATTAGTCACTGTACTTGAATAATTAGTTTCTTTTGTATTTGATAAGCGTTACTTGTGGATAAAATCCGCATTTTGTGTAGATTATTATGTAATTGAATAAAATTCTATACAGTTGTATGGATTGAGATTTATTTCAGCTTTTAGGGAAATAATTAATGTTTTAAATTATAATGATCGATTAGTAAAATGATGTGAATTATGTTTACCAGTTTTTTCCTATATTGTATTAATCCACTAATAGTTAACAATTTACTTCCTAAAGCATGAATTGACAAGAGTGTAACAGTCGTGTGCACGTTAGTAACGAAACTGACTACAACTAAAACTAATTAAGTTGTATAACCGTTAACTGTTGTATATAACAAATTATTTTTTTAATTACACAATGTTAAGTTAATAACTTTTTGTTGTTTTTAACAAATTTTACCGAGTTGGAATAATTGTACTTTTATAATTGTTTAAACAAACTATATTTCATATTTTACACTGTTAAAAAAATTATTCAAACAAGAATAAGATTAATGGTATTATATAACATTGAAATCAGTGTTGTAAAACGGTAGTAAATTTTTGACATTTTGTAATATTTCAGCTCTCCGATTGTCAGTAGTAGTGTAGCAAATTTTCGCTTGTCTCTGAAGGTAAGTGTGACTGTCAGATGGTTCGCTAACTGGTGTGTTTTTCCCCAGGAGGACAGCCTGGACCTAATGGGCCAATACAAACCTGAAATATTCTGCTAGAAGGTAACAACAGTCAGCTTGCGCCGTGCATGTCTCCTCTTCTCTCCACTCCACTCCACTCCACTCCGCTCTGTATTTATAGCTCAGTAACCGCTCGATCACAATGGCTTGCCCGTTCACCTTGCCGGCCTTTCCTTCTAAAATCAGCTTTTCACCTCTCTTTATCAACTGTTTCGCCGGCTTTTTCACTTTCCCGCTTTCGCCCCCTTCTCCACCACCGTTTCTCCAGGTACCCGCGTCCTCCAGTGTTGTGTTTGCTTGGTTTTCTCGCTTTTGTTGTGTTTGCGCTTGGTGAGTAACACCCGCTGTAGTGGGCTCAGTCTGGTCTCTTCCCTTCATCTCTTTCTATCCGATTGTGCATGTGATTTAATTCTAGATTTTGTCGGTATTCTCTTATCCAGATAAGTAGAGTTACGTATTGTTAGTCACTGTAGAACAATAAGCTGGTTTGTTATTTGGATTTTGGCTTGATATTACATTGCAACCAACTGTAGTGGTCTACTTGTACGTTTAGTAATTCAATAATGTAGTTGAGAGATGTTAATGGATATAAACTATTTTACTTTTAAAGTTGTGTTTATTTTTCTGCAAATGGATCTGCAGTTTAAAAGGGTTTTAGTATTATCAGACAAATTTATTTATGTTAAATACCTTTTTTCTTATACACTTATTTTTTTAGTAAATTATTAGCTTTATTTTAAATTAAATTTTTAAAAAAATTGGTAAGTTACCAAGAAAAGTAGTGCTAAGATGTTGCATTTTCGCCTTTCTGTATCGTTTAAGTAGTCAACTATAACAAAGTATTAACAAACTCAAACAATAGCTACAAAAAATATTGTTGTGGCGTCTGGAAAAAAATAAACGGTATGTGTAAAATTCCCAGTACTTGCCAAAGTAAACAAAGCTAGCACCTGTTTGGTGCAAGGCATTGGCAAAGCTTAGAACCACTTACACCACTTGTTAAGTTTCTTATCTAAGATTTTCTTATTTCAAGCTCTTGTTTTATCTATTGCAAGATTTATTCAGTATTCAGTTGTTCCAAAGACTATATAAACATTGTAGAAGCAGTTTGTGGTGTAATAAAACTGAGGCAGCCAGTAGACTCGCTCTTCTTTATCATCTCATAAATCTTCTAGATAAGGAAATAGAAATATGAGTCATAAAATTTTAAATCTGCTCACTTTTTGTAGATAGTTGCGAATAGACTGTGGAATGTTCTGTTTTGCAAATATGCTCAGGTTGATGTGCTGTTACAAATGAATGGGAACGGACTGCGATTCAAATTGGCAAATACAAAATGTCACCTAAGTTGTGATAGTTAGCTACGGAGTAATAATCAAATTGTTCCCTTCCGTTTATTAACGTTATCGCTGCTTGTACAAAATAACAACTGTGTTCAACTAATTCAATATTTGATTTGTTACAACAAAGAGAATACAAGATTTTTTTACTTCTTAAACGGTGATTATAAAATACATATAGAAACACAGAATGCCTGTTCATTTCTTGTTAAACAAAGATGTCAAGCAAATTTATTTGTTTTCTTCCACAATTTGTTGATCCGTGTGGTAATTATTATTCAAATGATATTACTTAATTGAGAAACTTTGAGGTTGCTCAAACTGATAGTTCCATTGTAGTATAAGAGATGCAGCTCACTCAACATTGCAACATTAGTGTAGTGATTCACTGCATGGTTCATCATCTCAATGCAGGGTGAGCATTACGCTTACGTATAAATATGTTCCAGTGAATCAGTCAATATTTTATTTCAACATAGTCGTTCAAACTTACAGTCCTTATCCAAGTTGTTGTATTATCTGAGACGGGAATGATTTCTATACAGGGTGTCCCGTAACTCTCTGGACAAAGGTATACCACGTTATTGCTCAGGTCAAGACAAACATATTTCACCATATGAACATGGGTCTCCGATGCTAAATTTCCCATCTGTCTGTCTGTACGCATTTTTTTTATAAAAAAGTTTATAACATTTTAAAAACTAATGAATTAAATAATACCCAATTGTAAGCCAAACATGTTTATAATAACAAGGCCAGTTACTGAAAAAATGATCATGAAATTATCTTAGTATTTTCAAAATGGTGGCCATAAAAACTTTTAAACTTAGAATATCTTAAAAACCTGCAATTATTTTAAGAATTATAGGAATAACAGTTTTTAGAGGGCTTTATCAAAAATCTAATGACACAAATATTATTTAAATTGCATAATAAATAGCATTGATTTAGAGCAGATTTACTGTGACAAGACATGGCCCACATTGAGGTTCTCAGTAAATAGACAAAATACAAAAACTGAATAAATGGCGGCTCTCAATGTGGGCCGTACTTATTATTAGATTTAAATATTTTTTTTATGATTGGATTTGTGATAAAATTCTCTAATAACTGTTATTCTTGTAATTTTTGAGAAAAATTACAGTTTTTTAAGATATTCAAAGTTTGAAAGGTTTAATGGCCACCATTTTGAAAATACTAAAGATAATTTCATATTTTATTAGTAACTTCTATATTTTATCATAAACATTTGAGCCAAATTTGGTATGATTTTAAATTTATTAGTTTTTAAGATATTAATTTTTTATAAAACACACATACAGACAGACAGATGGGAGACTAAGCATCTGAGACACTTGTTTATAACATTATGATGAAATATGTTTGTCTTGACCTGAGCAATACCATGGTATACCTTTGTCCAGAGAGTTACAGGACAACCTGTATATATTACAAAAGGGCTGTACATGTGGCCATCTTGGTTTTAGCTCCAAAAGAACAGTATTAAACTTGAACACTTTTACGATAGAACTTTTTGTTCCACAATTATGAGAGCTGTCCCATTTCAAAAAGATGATTGATATTTTATCCAGATTTTATTTTCTTCATTGTTTGACTACTGAAAAGTATACAATTTTAAAAGAAAAACTGTAAAGCATTTTGTATCTTTAAAATTTATAGCACATAAAAGTGATTGACGTTTAACGGTCATTTCAAAACAGTTGACTTTTAATTAAAACCAGAAGATATTTATTTTAAAAATTGATTGAGTCTGTACATATCTAATGACCAATCTTCAGACAGTACAGCATCTGTTGTACTGTGCAATTTGCAGAATAATTGTAAAATTAACATATAGTTATCAAAACATTTTCTGAGTTAATATGGTATTAGTGAATAAAGTGTCACTTGCCTTCGATGAAATTCCCTACTAAACAACAGGTTGTTATGTCAACCAGACTGGACTAGAAATCGTTCTTTAGGTGACATTTTTTTTTAACGATTGGCTGTCTGCAACAGAGTTTCGTACTCTGTTCTGTGTTCTTGGGTCATTACGATTATTAAATATTTAAAAAACACAGGAAATAATTATAGTAACATTTTTGGAAATTATTTTTAGTGTAGCACATTTTATTATTGAGTAAACGCAGTAAGTTTTTGAAGTATGTTGTTGAGTCATACCAAACTATAATGGTATATAAACAAGCTTTTTTTTCTCATTTAAGCCTCAGCGTCAGCTGTCAGCTATACCGGCTTCAAAGTGCACTGTTTTTTTTTTTTGTTTAAATTATTACATTTTTGGACCTCCCTGGGATTTGATCCCGTGATCTCTCGGTTAGAGAGCCGAGACTATAACCATTAGTCTATGGAGGAGGACATAAACAAGCTTTAATGGTGGTTTTTATCACTGGGATCAAAAGTGGTTGTTTTTGATGCACAATTTTATTTTATGAAAAAGACGAAGCTGAGGTCAGAAATACAGTTAAGCGCCTAAAGACACTTTTGTTCCGTGCGGTGAACAACAGTTTTTATCAAACGGAAAACAAAATTTAACCTTATATGTCAACATAGTTATACTGTCAAGTTTACATATAAAAAAACAGCTGTGTTTTTGTGTATTTACTTGTATTAAAACAATAACAAAGTTTGAGGTTAGGGCATTGAAAAACTTTAATTATGAGCTGATTTTGCTGATCTCTATCATAAGGTAATGAAAAAATAAACTTTATTTAATCACTTTATGGACCAACTAAAGTATTAAAACGCTGTTGTTTGTGCAGTATGATTAAACAAGATATACTAATAAATTGAACACAAATTTACTATTAACTTAATTATAAATTTTAACACTAGACCTTATCACTGAGGATCATTGGCTTATCACATGATAAAAAGTTGTACTAAAGAAGGTTTCTTCTTAATAAGAATTTGTGTATGTCTTTTCACATGAGTTCCCACAGTCTGTTGTGTTCTTTGTTGTTTATAGAGCTACACATTCAGTCAACATGGAATGTTTTCTTGATGAAAATAACCGTAGCACTAGTCAAGGCTGGCTGGAGTTGTTATTTCCAATGTCTGTATAGTCCAGAAAGGTTTTTCTCAAGGGTTGCTGGTTTCAAAATATCAGCATAATTTTAATAAACTCTCCAGACCTCAGTAAAATTCAAACCAATTCATTGTTCAATGCTGATTTGCGGCCTTGTCTAGATTTTGACAAATTACTACACAATTTTACTTAGTTAGGTAAATTATTTATTTAAAATGCAAATGTTCTAGTAGATGTTAAAATTTTATATAATGCTCAAAGAACTAATTGTAATCTATTGAAGAGACATACTGTAAGTTTTAAAACTTTTGGAATATAATTTAAGGATGAATACTCTTTGAATGTACATTCACTATTATGGACAGAATGGTTCTGTTGTATCTCACTGTTATAGGCCACTATCATTTGAATATTTTTTCCCCGGAATCGGTTGAATTAGTCATATTTGCTTATAAGATAATCGATGAAGAGTCATTTCATGTATGACTGATTTAGTTAGGTACCACCTGATGTTCAGAAGGAGGTAACCTTGTGTTGTTTGTCTCTTTGGTGAAAAATTCCACTAGGGCAGTAAAGATTTTAATGGTTGACATCTTATAAGAATCCATGCTGATGTTGATTTAGTTAAGAAATCAGTTCAGATTAACTGGATGATGTTTTTAATCGGCCCTTTTGATACTTTAGAGTAAGTAGGGTAATTGAGATGGGCTGATCATTTTAAAATTATCTGTTGTTCACTGCAATAGTATTCACCCAATATACAATGAAGAAGTCGAAACCAATGGGCATAGTTGAATGGGTCTAGGTTTTGTCGAATGAAACGCATGACCAGATAGGGACGATAGTGGGTGAATCATACACAAGTGGTTATGACTGAAGCAATGATTCTCTCCATTGGTCAGCGGTTTTTCTTCAAGGTCAGTATGGACCTTTGTCTAGTTTTATTCGTACTTTGGTAATATCCGGAGGTCGTTACATTTGGAAGAGTTTTTCGCACCTGGGACATAAAAAAAGTAAATTATTAGAAAGAACAGGTTTTATTTTACTTACTTTGAAAATTACATGTCATTATGATGATGAGTTTTGTTTTCTGCCTCCCAAAAAAGGAGACCATTCTATCCTTATCCACCATTTGTTGTTATTAGAGTATATAATTAGATAAATACATACATATTATAAATATAAAAAGTTAGCAAGTGTTTACATGATCTGAGCCTGAATTTAGGTACCATCTCCAGGAATGTTGTTTTGTTTTTCGCCAGAAGTGCCAGATCTTCCAACGTGATGTGACTTTGTAAAAGTTGGACGATCTGGGATGTGATTTAAGGTTGGGATAGTGCCGATCTGAAGTGCTCCTGGCTACCCCACACTTTTGGCAAAAGAAGATATGTTTTTCCTCGAGATAATACCCAATTTCAAGCTCAGATCATGAGAGCGCTCATAGATATTATCTTTAACTTTGGTATTACTAGTAATTTATTTATGATAACCTAACCTAAATCTATTTATATGGCCTAATAACAAATAGTAAATAGTGACAGAGTGGCCTACTTCTTGCTGACATCGCTTCCTTTTGAGAGGCAAACAAAGAGAACCAATCGTCATAATGGTATATAATTTTCACAGAAGTAAAAATAAGGCTGTTCTTTCTAGGTCTCAGGTAAGAAAAACTCTTTCAAAAATAGTGGTCTCATATAATAGCAAAGTACCATGTACCTTTTATTATTCTAAAAATGGACAAGGAAAATGAGTCCAGTAAAAACTATGCTGGGATTAATTTTATTATTAATACTATTGTCTGTCTCTTGTCCTCTGCAGAACTGGTATGTGAGTCAACATTTTAAATTAGTCAGTTTAATGAGACAAATGCCAAGTTGATTAGCAATCCATGTTAAAACTACTTATTCTACTTTGACAACAATATTTTAATCATTCGTACATTTTTTATTTCTGTTTCTATTTCATTCTTACATTCTACAAATCCTTTATCTCATTCTTACCTTATACAGGTTTCATCTCTGTCTTACGTTCTGTACATCTTTCATGTCATATACATCCTACACATCTTTCACCACATTCCTATCTCCTAGAAGTTCATCTGTTTCTTCTCCTTTTGTCTCCTTTACATCCTACATATCTTTCACTTTATTCATTCTGCACATTTTTCAAGTCATTCTTACATATAGCATTTCAGAGGCATATAAGAGGAAACTATCATTAATTAATGGATTGATAAAAAAAAACAGGAACTGTCTTAGAATTTACTAACTATATGCCCAATATCACAAAACTCTTTAGTATTTGTCTGCATCTTTCAATATTAATGGGTAGACCTACACAAGCTAATTTAAATGAAAAATATTGTGGATCCTGGTTTAAACAATATTGAAATTCCATCTTAAACGTGAAAATGAAATTTACAACTATTTTCATTATTATTACAAACTTTTCATGCGAGGATTTGAACTTTAGAAATATTATAATAAGCTACTAAACAGTTATCCAATGAAGGATACTGAATTTTCTACAATTAACAGACTCAATAAAACCAGTGTGTACAGGTATTATGGCTGGCATACATAACTTACCATGAAATTGGTGCAATATTCAGTCTGTTGTCATCTTGTGACAAACTAACCGATCGTTTTTAAACTACAGTTCATAAATATACTAAAAACATGTATTGGGATGCATGAATCTATAGACAGGTAAAGTGTAACTTGAAACAATTTTTTTTGACAAAAGTTGTGTTAATTAATTGATCAGCTGATTGCCAAATAGTTTCCAGCTGACCAGCTAGTACCTACTCAAGGTCACATCTGTCTCACATTACAGCAGTGTATCAGCTGACAACCGGTTGTTCCACAAGGTGTCTCCCCTTCGCTAAGACACATGAGTCATGAGTCATCGTCTCTTGATGAGATTTAAATGAGATCCTGGAGTGTTTGTTGGGCTCCCTTCTACTTTATTGACTTCTGTTTCTCTCTTACTTCAAGGTGGAGGTGTAAACCTTGCAGAAGTAGAGTTGGATTAAGTATTACTTTCGTGTTCTATTATTGGCCCGGAATCAGAACCAATATAATTCAAGCAGTAAAAATTAATCATTTCATCCACCATCATTATTTCATTTTTGGTTATTTATAGTATTCTCTTCAATCCAAAGACAAAAACTAATGTATGGAGTCTGACTTCTTTTATTTTCAAACATTTTCTCTCAAGCTATTTCGCACTGACAATTCTAATCTGTGATCTATTCACGATTGACATAAAAAAATGTTATTGATATTTATTAATTTTAATTGTTGGTTTGGTTCTAGACAGTGTTGGTTATGATATTTAATCTATTGTTACTTCTGAGGGTTTATAAGAGATCTAGACATTTCATTCTAGCTATAGACTGCTTTACAACATTTTAAATAAACATATTTTCTTACAATCATTTGATTCGATACTGCTATACAAAAGATAAGTCGAATATTGATTCAATAGGTTGTCACTGTTTTATATTATCACATTACATTTACTTGTATTAAGATATTTTGTTACTTAAAAAAGCAGGTGTTTTTGTTTTCGACACAATTTGTTGGCATTATTAAACATTTAATTGTTTGCCTGCACTGAGTAGATAGGCAACATCTTGTAACTCTGTAGTGCCAATTGCATATCTTTAGAGAGCAGGCACAGCACAATAACACGATGTATTTATTTCTTTCAAAAAATCAGCATTATACTCAGGGAATATTAAAATAACAATTGTATAGATTTAGTAATAAATACATGTCTTTTAATGCTATCTTGAAGGTTACGTAGTGCTAAGATTAGAAATTAGTGTTGGTACTAAAAATTGCTAAATTATCTCCACAAATTCAAAACTCAACTTTATTGTATTTAGTTTGTGTAGATACTGAAATCTCTTAATCTACTTATTAAGTAAATGTCACGGAATTTTATGCCACACACATTTTGTTTTGTCAAATAGATGATCTATAAGGAAATATTTCATTCTTTGATGCACTAGTGTAACATTCACAAATGTATAAAAAAATTGGTCATGCCAATTGATCCATGTACAGAGGATATCTGCTTACTAAAACTAAAAATCTAAATGTTTTTCTGGTGTAAAATTAAAATGTTTTATTCCAGTGATGTGACACATGCTTAGTGGAAATTTACCTATTCTATTCGGACAATTCATAACGGAGCTATACTAGCACTTCCGAATTCCTTCTAAGAGCAAAAGATTCTGTGTTTGACATTTCATATTTATTTTTTTGCAACCTTACAAAGGGCTAAAGAAATTATTGAGCTTAATCTATCGATCGCAATCTTTACCATTTCTAAAATTATCATTCAATGTCTGGTTCTCAACTCTTGTATTTTTGAAATACGGTGAAATATACTAGTTTTTGTCTTCACACAGCTGTTGGCAAAGTGATATGCTGACCTGGAAATAAATAAAGCTAATGAACTTTTCAATTTGCGAAGGCCAGCAGCTCACCGAAGAGCACTGGTTTCACCTTTCCTTGTATGGGGCAAAGTGAAAACAATGATTGAATCAGTTCATGCATACCCTTCCGGTCTGTGGACTTTATGATGAGGCTGGGGTATTCAGGACATATCACCTTGATTTGACCATTACCATCAGCTGTTTCCTGCCAATTGGCTCACTTCCTGTCAATTTCCTGCCGCAGAACACACACCATTGGACTGTCGAGCGGTGCACATGTGAGTAGTCGTAGTCCGTGTAGTATTGCCGTGGTTCTGTACTGAACTCTTCCATCTAAGGCTACACTATTATTATATACAGGGGTGTACCTAGGGATTTTGTCACCCCGAGTATCAAGAGTTAACCCCTTAACGGTTTTCTACTATGTTGTTTGCTGAATTTTTTTTTAAGGAGACAGATTTTTTGAGTTTAGATTTATAATTTTTTTAGTGTTTTTTTTGTCAAACCGTTATTTTTTATGTATTTTGCACCAAGGCATTTTCACTATCTGTGTTCATGTGATCATAACGCAATCGAAGCTAATCGTATGTTTTTATGTTGAATAAAACCATTAAAAATACTCCAGGACGGGTGACATGCAACAGCTGTCTGCACTGTCATCAAGGTGCAAACACTCATGACAGAGTACCAAGGAAGTGATGACAGTAGAAAATGCCAGAACTACTTGCATGACACGCGGTTGTTATAGGAATGCTTCTTGCAAAATATTACAGCTGACAACAGAATAAAAAAGGAACAATATTATGATATGTAATATTACGGCATAATAATCAAAACAAATTTATGCAGTTATAGCTTGAATTTTACCCTATTTGAACTCAACATTTACTTAAATGATTTTGATGATCAAAACATATTGATAAAGTTATAGCTTGAGTTTTACCCTATTTGAACGCAACATCTACTTAAACGATTTTGATGGTCAAAACATATTCATAAAGTTATAGCTTGAGTTTTACCCTTGAACGCAACATCTACTTAAACGATTTTGATGATCAAAGCAAATTCATACAGTTATAGCTTGAGTTTTACCTTATTTGAACACAACATCTACTTAAACGATTTTGATGATCAAAGCAAAATTATACAGTTATAACTTGAGTTTTACCCTATTTGAACCCAACATCTATTAAAAAAATTTGATGATTAAAGCAAATTTATTCAGGTGATCTTAATACTACTCAGCAATAATTATCAATCGATATTAAAATACTGCACTGAAAATGTATTTTCGTGAATACATACTGATAGTCTGAAGATATCAATGGAAAAAATAGACTAGCTTTCAATAATTGAAAAAAAAAAAACTACTTATCAATACCGCGTTGAACAGTAAATGTCTTCATGTGACCGGATGAAACATGGTAAAACTATGAGGGGAGAATTACACCCCCAAAGATATGGCTCACAAGGAAATGGCATACAATTTTAAGTTACAGTTTTCTTGCGAAATTAAATCTTTGGGTAAACCAGTTTAATTGGAATCGCCAACTGTCCATTCTGAAACAATAATAAATTGTTTTATTGATTTTGTGAGAGGATCACATTCCCTGACTTTCACTGCTACACTTGCTCGTAGACTGGCAGCAATTTGTGACATTAAATTAATTATTACACCATGCGGTTTGGAACAATATTTTGTGATATGAAATGTAATGGAAAATGCCTTTATTAAAGAGGCGGAGTTAGGGCTGTCAAGCCCTCTCCACCACTCAACCTCATGATAAATATATATTATATATATACACTCACCACAGAGATAAATTTCAATATTAGAGTGAAATTACCAAAATTTGATCATAAAATCATATGATCAGTTAGGATGATTAGCAATTTTATTCAGTTCAATATGTAACTGGGATAAATAGTTTCCTAAAGAGAAGTGGAGCGAGAAGAAGGTTTCTAAAGAATGTGCTGATGCAAACATAGAAGTCTTTGCTACAATAGCAAATTACTGAAGTCTAGCCACAAGTTTTTACATACAGATTTACCACCGTTACATACTCTTGTGGTTTCTAAATTTGGTGATACAGTATTAAAGCACCTCTGTTCTTATTGGATTAATTTCATCTAATTATTAAGAACCCGAGCGAGCCTTTATAAAATCTATCGTCTGACTGTCCAGTTGTGTGATAACTTTTGAAAGAAGGACATGAAACTTCGTACATATGTTCCCTTGTTTCAAGAAAGAACACTATTAAATTTTGTGCTCAAAGGTCATAAAAACTTTTAGAAGTTTAGTTTATCCATTGGTTGCTTTATGGTAACTATATTACGTAAGGTTGGGATAAGTGTCGAATTGAGCGTTGGCCAACTAATGTTTTATTCAACAAGTGCTTTACGTGATATAACTGGTGCGCTTATTAGTTTATCTATGATTAAATTTCATGTACTAAAAGACATGTTAGTGTCTGAAAATTGTACGTTCAAGAAACAACTCGTCTTGGAAGGTTCTCGTGGTTAATTCAAGCAATTTTGTTGAATAAACGAAAATGCAAACAAACATTTTTCGTTTTTATGTTATGCTCAATAGAAGTTCAGGAAAGTGTTGATTGCCAGCAGTGAGCCTTAATATTTTTCTTTAATAATTGTACTTTTAGTAAAACTTTGCTGTTTTATTTAATCCTAATTACCTTTAGACAGGAAAGTCAAAAAGATTTTAACTGAATTAAACCTAATTCCTAACTGAATTTTATAGGGTTCTGAACATTTTGTTAAAATTTTAAATGGTCAACATGTCATTGAATTGTAGACAAATATCATTGGTCATAAACACGTATAAGTCAGTTAAACGCTTAAAAACATTGCACTAATTAAAACTATTTGAAAATATTATGAAGAAGTTGTGTATAAAAAACTTGGTGTGTATATTAAGATCAAATAACATCCTATTTACCAGTGCCACCCTCGTTGTGACTGCTGTAACAGTCTTGATCACAAGGGTGTTAAAATAAAATATCTTACCCAGCTGAGTTCTGTTTTTTTTTTTTTTTTTTTTTTTTTTTTTTTTTTTTTTTTTTTTTTTTTTGTGTCATCATGACATTCAGAATAATAAATCCACTATTGTAAACCGACAATCTTGTGAACGCCCACAGTTGTTTTGAAATGACAATAACGAACGCAATATTGGAATGTCACAATAAATTCCAATAACCTGACACGAATAATTAAGGTGCTATTAATTTCTATTGTCGTTATCGAGAATAGCTTTTCGGGCGTAAAAGTAAAGCTTCACCACTTTGAAATCTATCGAATTGATCAAGAATGCCGGCAGTCGGCAATTATTACGCTACAGGGAAGCTTGCAATCGTCTAATGAGAGCAATTACCAACCTCACCTCACTTTCCATTTTATTCAGATCTATCACGATGAGAAAACACTTTCATTACTACTTCGGTTCAGTACCGAACTGTCTGTGCGTAGTCAAGGAAGGTGTGTTTGGTATGAACCATTTCACTTGTAAGTGACCAGACGTTGAATTTGTGTAGCACAGTTTTTTATAGATAAAATCTTGCTAACCATTTAACTAGTATTTATTGGTCTGCCTTTTTTGTATGAAACATTATTTTATTTTTTAATTAATAACAAATAATGGGTACTATTAAACGCACTGCTGTCGACATCCGACAATAAGATGAGGTAACGCTGTATTTAGTTTATCAGTCACTTGAAGTAAATATTAAAAGTAATAAGGTTTTCTTAGAAAACTTGTTGCACGTGATTTGGTTTTTTAACCGGTATTTTCCGGATTATGCAGCTAAAATGTAATAAATTATTGTTGTGTCAACTGATTGAGCTGTAAAAATTTAAAGATTTGAACAGGTATTACATTTCTGTATATTGTTGTCTTTACTTTCTCCCCTCAGGGGAAGAATTATGATTAAATCCAAGTTTTATTTTTAGTAGAAACATCTGTTTTGGGACTACTCTATTAAAAAAAGGTTTTTAGAAAAAAATGTCTGTCCGTATGTATAGGTATGTATTTTACTTCAAGGACAAAAGAATAACAATGCATTTGTAACATTCTCATATATTGTAATACGAATATAATTACTAGAAGAATATTTAAATATTTTTAAAGTAAAATTAAAATGTGAAACTGTAGTGAAATCTAAATTTAAAAGTGAATGTAATTGTCATATCAATAAAAACAAAACAAATTGAATTTACTATTGGATTTTTTAGCCCATAAGCTTAAATATCTGGTAATATCACTAACATCTAAGTACCCTATTTTTTTTTTTTTTTTAACTTAAGATATTTCAGTCCCATGGAGCACCATCTTTACTCAAGAAATGTTAAACCAAACCCCTCCCCTCCAAAAAAAGGGTTCAATGCATTTTCGTTGGTACTGATTATACAACACTCAATTGTAAAAAAATATTTTTATTGGAAATTAACTTTACGTTATTGTAGTGATTTTCTTTAATAATATATCAGAATTTGCTGGGTAAAAGTTTGTTTCATTAATATGACTTTTAAAATTATAAATGAAAAATGGATTGGTTGTATTAGCAGGTCATACATACAGACATACAGCCCAAATGCGAGCAAAATTTTCTTCCTTCGTAAGTCTTAACATCTACTTGTATATTATATGCATACAGACAGACATTGAAGAAATCTCATTTTATTAGTTTCTGGAACCTTCTGAAACAGATTTTATACAATTTGCAAACAAAATTTTATGTAAAAAATACAGTAATTATTCAATTTCTTTATTGTCACAAAGTATACGTTCTTTTAAACCAGCACAGCTGGCAGAACAGGTGGCACTGTCAAGGTATAAACAGAACTTAAAATATTATTGTCAGTTATCAAACATCATCAAGGTCAAATGCATGAATTAAAGATGTATAATGTTGTTAAATTATAAAACAGCCATAAAATTAATACTTCAATACTTTGTACTGTACTTTGAACATGTACAAATCTATCAATAATTTGCTTAAATTAAGACAGTTATAATCTTAAATCTTATACACTTAAAAGTACTACTAGAAATCAATGTTATTTTTCACATCACATTCTCTAGAACAATCTCTACACTAAGAATGCAAATTTGATTATTATGAATTGATAATTCTGTGTCTGGTCACAGTATGTTTAAACTCTTTTCGACTTAAAAAGTAACTATTTTAAAATCTCCTGAAACATTTTTGACTATAATTTTTTTTTTTTTTCACTAATTTAAAGAGATGTTACATTTAAATATTTTTCATTTTGACTGAGCTTTGCTGACATGTTTATGAATGTTATCAGTCAGTTCAAAGGAAATTTGGTTAGATAAGAAACCAAGGTCGCAGAGAGATATTGAGTTTCTTAGTCACACTTGGGAGGTTTCAGAGTCCAGTGCCATGATGCCATTCAGTGAGTGTGTGTGTGGGGCCTCAGTTTTTGCTTAGTCAGTGTCAGTAGGTTGGTAACTCTGTCTCTGTCTCTCTCACTCAGGTGCATACCTCTGTCATCCCAGTCCACCTTATATTTATCTACTGACTCACTCCACTGTCTGACAGTCTCAGTTTTGCTTCAATTCCCACTGCTTTGTGAATGTCACCTTTTTTATTGTCTTCACACTGTTGTGAAACAGTTCAAAGGTCAGTGGTAGTGATAATAGTGTTTGCTCAGCTCATTGTTCTTTTTACATCTGTCTGCTGCTCATCTATTGTTGTCAAGCTCTGCAGCTTCTCTCTTGTTCTGTGTCCATTACTGTTGTAGGGTTTCTTCATTTTGATTTTCATTGTTATAATTAGTGTTTATTTGTGCAGATGCAGTCATTGTTGTTACATATTTTTGCAATTTCTTTATTTCTATTCTTATATCAATGGGTTCTTTTTAAAACCAATATTTTGTTACAATTCTAATGTTTTTATTGTAAGAGAAGTGATGTATTTGAACAGATAGGCAATTTTAAATGATTTATTCTAGAGATTAAAATTACAAATTAATTTCTATTTTGTTCAACAGAGTGAAAATGGATTTTGCAGTACAAACCTAGAATTCCTATTGTTCTTCCATTTGTTACAAAAGCATAACTAGCATTTTCAATGATATTTATATGTATAAAACTTAGGATAACCGTATTAGTAGTACTAATGTAACTATGAATATTGCTTAAGAGTTTTGTATGCTGCATTTCAATAGAATAGAAAGAACTTTGAGTATTAAATATGTTCTGCTTATGAATTCAAAATATCTTTAGTGAAAGTTAAGCAATTCTTGTGATGACGTGGTATTTTTGTCTAATTTCCTGTAGGACTTAGATGTTATTTTGTTTATAACATATACTCAAAGTATTCATATCGTAATAATTGTTTTATTTCTGTTCACAGGAGGGTAGAAGACGGGAACCTTGTTTCGCTTGTGGCCTTCCCGTCTTCTTAGCCCAGCGATTGCTAGTCGGCGGCCGCCTCTATCACCGAACTTGCTTCCGTTGTGCGCGGTGCACGGCGCAGCTCACGCAGGGAAACTGGTACGAGACACAGGACGGAGCCTACTGCTGTGAGACCTGCCCCGACGAGGAGATGGCCGGGGCGAGCGAACCGGAGCCCCCGCCACTGCCGTCACCGTCACCCCCGCCACTGGGTCTCCGACTAGCAGAACCTCCTCCTCTGGCCACCTCCCGGACAGCGTCACTGGTCGGCCTGCGGCGTATGATGTTCGAGAACATCAGCCACACGGACGACGAGAAGCTGCCGGGACGAGGAAAGAGTGACGTTGTAGTGGAACCAAATAAATTAAACTTTAGCGCTAAAAGACCTGTTGAGTTCAACAGAAACAGTTCTCATAGGTTAAGTGATTCTAAGATCATGAAAGGTGACAGCGGTACGGTCGCCAGTAATCGTGAAATTGTGAAAAGTGATTCTGTTAGTCATAAAACTGAAATTGGAAGTGATTTTCAATGTGATTCGGATCCAGTTAGTCACACTTCAAGTGATAGTTCTAGGCCTAAGCTCGTCATATCCCACCATACCCCAGAAGAGGATGGTATAGTTGTGACCACCGAAGTAGATGAGAAAGACGGGTTTTCTAGTTTAAACGTAACTACGGACTTGAGGATAGTCGAGGCGGAAAACGCAGACGTGGTTAGTGTCCAGAAATTAGATGTGGACAGTGATCTTGAGCCGAACTCGTGCTCCAGCGACTTGTCAGTCGTACAGGCAAAGAATGAGGTGATCAACAATTCAGATGATGAAATCGAGTACAACAAGCTGGTAGAATCGAAGGAATCTATCGAAAATAACACATTAGAGACTAGATCGGACACGATTCCAGAAGAGACTGAAAAAGTTGAGGTTAAGTCTGTTAATAATGAAACTGAAGGCCTATTAAGCCATGCTGAAAGTGGGAGTTTGAAGGATGCTCCAGATGAGATCACGGAAAATGTAGATGAATTCACTAGTTTGACGCACAACATTGAGCAGCTCGTGATTGAAGCTAAGAATGAAGATGTGATCAACTCAAGTGATGAGAAAGGAGAAACAGTTATTGCGAAAGATGAAAGTGTTAGTGAAATGTTGGAAAGTGAAGAGAAGAGAGATGTCAGTGAGCCGAAGGTACCGACACCATCAGAGAGGGTTGTCAAGCACAAACCTCCCACCCCTCAAGCTAGGAAAGTGAGCAGAGCACTCGTCATGCCAAAGGAAGAGAAGAAGAAACCACTCGAGGATTACCCCGAAGAACTGAATCCGTTTGGTGATGATGATGATAATAATGAGTTAAAAGAAAAACCAGCCAGTACGAATCCCTTTGGCTCATCTGACGAAGAGGAAGAAGAGGATAGTTCACTGAGAAAAGAAGAGAACGTTCCAAAACCTGCTGCCCGAAAGGTAGTACCCGCTCCCAAAATCAACCTGAATCCCTTTTGGAGTGGTGATGAAGAAGAAGAAGAAGAAAACACTACACCTATCCCGAAACCAAGGTAAAATCATTGATTTCGGTTATTCTCTAAATTGCATTCTTCTAATTCTGTTGTAAGACACAGTTTTATCAGTAAGTTAGACATAATATAATAGCAACACTAACTTCTACCATTGTATTGTTGTGAATTTTCTAAGGATTATCATACACAGGAAAAGACAAATGAACAGACCGGTTGTGTTTCTGTTCTAAGTGTCCTATGGAACCTTCACAACAAAATAGCAAACTAAAACATAATTTCACTGCAGTTTGAGTAGTTATTTTACAATCTAAGCTAACTAACCGAGATTTGTAATAGTATATAAATTCCAAGAATTTGTCCACATCAAACAATATGTACATAAATAAAACATGACAATGTTTAACGCAGCAAGATATGGACACTTTTATCATATTGTATGTATTTAGCTAAATGCATTTTCACAGGATACTCCTGTGTGGCAGCGTAATACTGTTATTGTAGTAGTTTCGGTTGAAACAGATGGTCTCAAAAATAACACTTTTAAGAGGTTTAAAAACGTATACTGTAAGCGAACTTGGTTTGAGCCACATCAATATGATTAATTAATTGTTGGCCACTGTTGCAGGAAGCTGCGAACGCCCAAGCCCAGCCCAGAGCCGAGTCCGCAGCCCCGCAGACTGAGATCAGCCACAGGCAGTCTGGGCTCCTCCTCCTCCATCGCCTCCCGGAAGAAGAAGCCGGCTCCACTACCCCCCAACTGGCATGTAAGTTTTTGCGTCTGTCAGAAATTTTGTGTGGACCTTTTCCGAACCTGTACCATGATCCTGAGGGGATTCCAAGATAAGTTTATTGGCTACTATACCATGTTTTGCCTGAGAAATATTTACTTCACTGTTTAAAAATATTATGATAAATATGAATGTGGAGAACATTGTGTAAGGTTCGTATTAAGTGGTTTGTTATATTTCTGAAAACAAAGGAAATGCATCTAAAGTTTAGGTGGATTCTTCGTTTTGTTAGTGCTATTTAACAAGGAATATTTTGTCTAATGAATTCTTATAAGAATATATTCAGGACTATTAAACCACATTGATAACAATTTCCAATTGTACTATCCTGCTCCTGTGCAGAATGTGTTTTTTTTTCATTCAAAATTCATTATTATATAGATCAGTATATAATTAATTGGTCTATACTCGTACATAATACTTTGAATAAGAACCTGACATGGCCTTCCTATAGCCGTATCATTGCCAATTTGTCTTTCAATCTTTCTTTCTAACTTGTAGCCACTTGAAACTTTGTATTTAAGTTCATGTTCTTGATACAAGAAAAAATCTTATTGATTTTGGGGTCGAAAGGTTAAAGGGCAGTCTGTCTGTCTGTCTGTCTGCCATCAGTGCCATAATTCTTTGGTTACATTCTGTATGGGTTTATTTAGTAATGTTTTATTAGATGGCTCTTGAACTGAGCTAGGTATAATTCAATTTTTTAATTTAATTAATATAGGTCTCATACATGATTTGATATTAATTAAATTGCAAAAAGTTTATTTCACAACATCTCTGTATATTGTAATATTAAAATTTCTCCTTGTAGACGTTTTAAACACAGTACAATTATTGTGATTTAAATTAAATATATTACTACTATCACAAACAAACCTGCTTGGAAAATGCGTATTGGTGATAGATGGTAGCCTTACCTCATAATATGCATACAATTATTTCAATTTACACAATTCATGTTTTCAATTTATAATTCTTTGTTTCAGACCCTTGGAACCCCTGGCAGCCGCAAGTCGTACTCAGCGCCTCGCCCTCCTCACCATCCTCGCACTGTAACCCCCTCCCCTCCACCACTCCCCACCTCCTCACCCCCCACCTCACGTCCAGCCTCCCCTCTCCCTCATGATGACAAGCAGTTCTTCAACCGTCAGAGGCAGAATTCAAGTAAGGCTAATACGTATGCCGCAGTTTTTCAAAAACAGAATATAACAATTTTATTGTACGTATTAAGTTCTGTTCTTAAATTATACCATCCTTAGGATCACAGTGGAATTCACTCGATTTCCAAGTTATCACATTAATCTCAGGTTTAATTTCATGTATTTCCATTATTCTTGTAATCAAGTATTGGATGAACGTAATTAAAGCCTTTTTAGTTATGATAAATCTAAAAAAGTGGAAATACTAATAGTTATTAATAAATGAAAATGTTTTGATTTTATTTAACCCTTTGAGGGCCAGGCCTTAAATTTAGTTAGTTCTAAGCACCTCAGCCATTAAATCCAGTTTACTTGATAAAAAGGCCAGCCAAAATGGAACTTTTGTCACACTCATACAACAACTTGTGAAAATCATCTATAAGTAGTATCTTAATGGTTTTTTTTTTTTTTTTTTTTTTACTTAGAATTATGTATAAAAGTAAAAATGTTTAAGTAAATAATGAAACATTTTTTTTCTTTCAATGTATTAGTATTTTTTTTTTTTGAGATTTTTATATTTAGTTGTTAAAAACTAGGGTAAACAAAATATTTTAAGAACACTATTAGTGTTGTAAGAAAATATACGTATTTTCACACAATTAGAGTAAAGAAACCATGTAAATGTCTTCAAAAATAAAGGTTTTGGAAATATTTTTCCGTAACGTATTTGTTTGATACGTCACTGCCTTCCAAATTGTGTATTTCTACTGAACCAAAAACAGTGAAAAAACTTCAAAATAATTAGTAATCTGAAAGGATATTTATTTTGTTTTTTTAAAAAAAATTATTATATAAAAAATAAGAGATTTTGGCTCACAGCTGTTTCAGAAATATAATTCCAGAGCAAATATATTGAGTTAATTAAATGCTTAACTCGTCTACTGCAGTGTTTACAACATCAACAAATTTATCTGTTTAAGGGAATTCATTACATTTATTATACTACAAATAATTATAATAAATACATAATATTCTGAAATTTTGAATGTTGGAAGTAAAAATTGTGTTTTCTTTCTTCGGCTGCAGATATTGAATATTGTATCAGTAGGCTACATTGCACTGTTAGTAATACAGTCTGTGGTGTTCCAACAGTCGTGTCAGAAACATCGTCGATCGGGACGATCAGTAGCTACACGCCACACAAGAGTATGTACGGTCAGTGGAAGCGCAAGAAGGGACCGGCGCCAGCGAGACCCGTACCGGTGCGCCGGGCGGTTACAGCCGATGCCACTGGCCAGTGTGCGCCAGGAACTGGCCGACATTGAGATCAAGCAGCAGGGACTGGAGCGCCAGGGGGTCAAACTGGAGCAGACCATACGCGACAAGTTCGAACAGGGTGAGTCATTTTTAGTGTGATAATAGACAGTTTTATTATATACTATGAAAATAAAAAAAGTATGAAAAAAGCAAAGTAATTCTTTGTGCATAGTGGAGCTGTGGTGGGGAATGATTGAATAAAGGTGAATGTTGAGTTTACTTCCAGTTCACATTCCTCTTAATGCATCTGACGCTGCCAAAGACTTTACTCCCAGAACTGGAGTCATATTTGTCTGAAGACATTCAAAATAGTAGCAGCAAAAATGGGTATTAAGGATTATATTTAATTTGAGAAAAGACGATTCCGTTTTTAAACAGATATTTTCTGAATTTAAGAAATTTACATTGTATATTTTGAATATTTACAAGACAGTAAAATTTACTTTCCTCAATAATAAAATAGTAAGAGGTGATTTTTTTTGTTTTTTTTTTTAAGGGAGAAGCCGATCCCCTTTTAAGCTTTATTCTGCCCGTCCTCTGGGGGGGGGGGGTGGGGGGGGGGGGGGGTGGGGGGGGGGGGGGGTGGGGGGGGGGGGGGGTGGGGGGGGGGGGGGGTGGGGGGGGGGGGGGGTGGGGGGACATGAGGCCTGCCTTGCGACGCAGCGCTTTAATGACGACATGGAACTGCGGGAGGGTGAGACTACCTGGTTGAAATCTCCGGCGGCAGAATTGTATAACGCTGGAATTTAAAAACTACTTCTTCGCTATGATAAGTACCTGAATTTGTATCGAGACTATGTTAAAACATAGTATTTTAGTGTTACATTCAAATGTATATGATACAATTTGTTTCTTGTACTTCGTTTTTTGTTTATATAAAAACGTAATCTAGTTTCTGAATGGCTCTCGTAGTTTCATCCCTGGGCAGAGCGTACGTGTCTTTATAAGGTACTGATTAGGCTAAAATAAATATTACAAATAGGCTTTATCCCTTGTTTACAAATTTGTATTAGCATTTGTTATAGTAAAAACTTCCATTTGACTGTTACATGCACCTTACACATAGTCTAACATTCATTCCGCTATGTTTTATAAAAATTTACGTCTACTGAATCTGTCCCTTTTTTCGGGTGTTAAAAACGTTTTAAGTGCAGCTTTTGATACCTGAAGAAGAGGAAAGATTCCAGTTTTCGAAACGTTGTGTTCAATGATTATGCCATGTATCTGTGAAAAACTCCCAAATTCCTGTTTATGCCTACTTCCAAATTACCCATAGTCTTGTAGACTTAAATAAAGAAAAATAAACATGAGACGTTGAGATAAGAGATACATTTCTGAAAACTATTCTGGATCTAAAACTGCCACTTTTATTGGCATTAAACAAGGACCAAAATATGAGAAAAATTATCGTAGACAAGTCTATTGCTCAATTTGCTCTCAAGAAATCCTATGGACGGTCAGAAAAGAATTTTTGCCAGTCTCTTGAGTGATAAGCTTCGCTACCGCTCAGCCAACTCACATTGACCGATCAGAGTCTCATAATTTAGCCCTGATGAGCCAAACGTCCGGTTACATTTAGAAGAAATATTATTAGAATGAAGATAGGAACTAAAATTGCCATTGTAACATTTTCAACTACTCCGAACTAAATGAATCAGATTGATTCTGATTGGAATTCATGTTCAAATGTAATTAAATGACTGCATGAACTGTTAAATGATTCCACATGATCTCATAACAAGCACATGACCAACGGCGTGTCCAAGGCCTGCGTCATCAGTTGAGATATACACCAGCCTTCTGCTAACAGCCACCTTGAGTGTGAAACACAAATAAGTGCTCAAGTAAACACAACTTCTCGAGTAAATCACGTTTGTTGTGTTAACAATAGCAACGTTTACGTACAACTGACGTGGTAGACGTCACAGGCAGACCAAACACAACAGTGCGTTGCGATTTATTTATTGAGCCGATTTTCAACCGCCCGGATTAACACAGATCCAGAACAATTTCTTCAACAGCAAAATCAACTTCCTACATAGTGCGGATGTACAAATGTATCTGAGTGGAAACATTCGATTTGCCCCTTTCCGACTATATTGAATACTAGAAGCAGTTCTGTTATAACAGTAGTGAAATTATCAATGAAGCATCGTTCACAAGCTAAAGAGCACAGTAAAATTCAGATTGGAGTGTTTCCACTTTATAGGCTTCCAAAGATGTAGAATTTTTTAACTTATTAATAATAATAATATCATTTATTGTGAAAAGACAATACAAACATTGTATCACAACCGTTCTTAATCTAACCTAACCATTCTCGCTGACAACTACCCACTCAAACATACCTGACCTCATTCAAATTTCTCTCTTACAGTTTACAGGTCCGGCAATACGATTTTGTGATGGTGATGATGCTCTTAAATGTCCCAGCGATTCATCATAAACTCGTCAACAGAGTAAAATGCCTTTGACACAAAATAGTTTTCAACTGAGCTTTTAATTTTTTGTTTGTTTAATATCTTCAGGGAAACTGTTGATTAGTCTGACACCAACTTGAGAAGGCAAATTTCTGAAAGCATTTGTTCTGTGTTGTTGGCCTCGAAAGTTGTCCCTGCCTCTATTCCCATGATGGTGAACAACTTTGCAGCATGTAGGGGTATTCAAGAATTCTAGGCATATTTGATGAATAATTTGTTGAAATTAAGTAGCCTTTTGCTGATGTTTCTTCTTCACCTTTGCGATTCCTTCGTGAACGCGAATTTTCTCCAGGCTTCCAAAAGATCTTTTCACTCTGTACAAACTCCTCATCCGACAGAAATATTCTTACTGCCTGCAAAGTTTCGGGACGATATGATAAACCAGAGGATGCCAAATCTGGAGAAGTTAGAATAAATCATGAAGGTCGGCCAGTTTGACAATCCAGTTTGATTGAATGCTTTGGTGCGGTCTATGAAGAAAACAATTTTTTACCATTCCTAACTATTGCTTTAGTATTGATGCCTTCATTTTGTCTAAAAGAAAAGCGTAGTGTTTACCGATAATGGGGGTTCACTTTCAAGAAAGAGGTCAATTAGGAGAAGTACTTTCGAGGCGCAAATCACTGATGCCATCACCTGTCCAGTGAATGGAACTCTTTTCGCCCTTTTTTGGAGTCCATTCTCGAGATGTGTTCAATTGTCTTGATTGCTGTTTTGTTTCAGGCGTGTAATGGATCCATCCAAACCTCATCTATCGCCACAATATGATGCAACAATTCCTTTGGAGTTGACTGAACCACTTTCAGATTGACGACATATGTTCGCATGAGGATAAAGATTTGTTTACAAGTGATACTGCCCAATTCAGGTACTGATGACTGCGTATTATAGAATAATCTACCCACATCTCTCGTACGGAGTGATCTTCTGGGGAGGTAGTGCAAACATACAATTTCATAGAATGTTCACCCTGCAGAAAAAAGCAGTTAGAATAATTGGAAAACTCCAACTGGAGTCGTGCAGGTGAGTATTCGAAGATCTCAAACTGTTGACGCTTCACTGCCGCTATATTCTGGGAACATATCTTTTTGTCAAATCAAAATGCTAGGTCATAAGAGGTAGTGACGTACACTCTTGTGGCACTAGAGGCAGGAATAACTACCGTACTGGAAGACACAGGACGGTGGCTTATGAACGATTGCCTTCGCAGGCAGGAGTCCAGGTCGTCAACAAATTGCCAAATTCGATCAAAAATGCCACAACACCTAACTCGTCTGAAAACCGCGTTGATCTCGGAAGCTCTTTATAGTACAGACGAGTTCATGGCAAACGACTGGGAGACCGCCTAATTGACTGATTAGGTGATTAGAGTGGGAAAATTATGTAATGCATGAGAATTTGGGTGAATGAAAAACTGTAGGTCTGAACGAAAGCCACTGTAATGAATGATGAATGCAAAATATTAGCTTTTACTCGTAAATGTCATGACGACTGCGATGCAATTTATGTTGTTTTTGTGCAATAAAACCGAGAATTGAATCGATTCAATCGTGTTGCTCTCGTTTTCCCCTCAGTTTCTTAATCGTGTAAAATGGAGTGAAACCGCTCCGTTGAAATTTGTCTGAATTTAAAAACTACATTTTTTAAGGAGAAGCCGATCTCCGTTTAGGCCTTATTCTGTCCTCATGGGCCACTGGCCTGTGCGAGGATCTTATCAAACAGAATAAGGGAGAGAGTCGATACAGTACAAGGCCGATGGTACTGATAAAAGGTGCAACGGTCACAGACAGGATTCGAACCTGCGCTGTCTCTAACTCAGACTCAAAGTCCAACATCTTAGACCGCTCGGCCATCGGCACTTCCAAAAGCCTGAGCAACTAAAGCAATCCTGAACTTGGTCTTTAAATGATGCTGATCTTTAGGTAACCCTACGTCAGGCTGAATAGATTGAACATATAATAAAGTAATTTAAATCCAGCCCGTTCCATGATGCGGGCTATATTCAACCTGAAACACTTGACAAAAGGACAGAAAATGGACGACACTACTTTATTACGATCTAAATTATCTATGTCAAAATAATTCCCCGAACCGGGCGCAACTAATTAAGATAAAGAGGGCACAAACAAGTCCACAAGGATCAGGTCCCGCTGCGCCGCCAGGTCCTTTCCCACGACAGGAGCTGCCGCTGGATTATATTTCATCCCCGCCCTTTCGTACGGCGGATCCGCTGCCCTCTTCAGTTCGGAGATTGATGATTGCCGACCCACCCCCCTTACACTCTCCCAGCCGGGGAGGGTTCTACAAATACCGTGATGGATCTAGGGGGTGATTCGGCGTTTGATTTATACAAATTCTGAGAATTGCTGAACTGTATTTTATCGTCGACGACTTCTTGGAAATGGACGGACGGCTCTTCTCAGAAATTTTATAATCTTTTATAACCATTTGTATCGTTCCCTCGAATCAATTCAATTGAAAGCAAGAATTTATTTTCTCACTCCGACACAACACAAAGCTAAGAGTCTCAATAAAACACACATCGGATATTGTACATTACAATAAATAGACTAAATATCCCAAATCGTCTATTTATAAATGGTTAACATAAATATTGATTTAAAATTGAAATATACAACATATAATAAAACTAAAATATTATCACTAAATTTCACATATTTTTACAGTTAGATAAAAAAATGTAGGGCCTCAAAGGCTAGGCCTGATTTGAGGTTCCGGTATATGGAAATTAGGTTTAAAAAAATATCAGCCCTCAAAATGGAAGTTATTCTGAATAAATTATTTACTTCCTATAAACTTACAAAAGTAAATTAACTCAACAATGATATGAAAAATACACTGATCTCTTTTAGAAGTAATGAGGTCAGCGAGAAAAAAAATAAATAAAAATCTAAAATGTATTATATAAAGTTGGTAGTTAATACTCTACTTTAACAGTCCTAGATAAGCAAAAGCTGTTATACCTTATATTATATGATCATGTAATAGGATTAATCAAATAATACATATTAACTTAAAAATGTGAAGTGTACATCAAGAAAGAAAAGGAAATATTAAATATTATATTACATATTCTGAAATATTTCTGATAATTTTTCTAATTATAAGAGTGTACATAGTTTAATTATTATATTTATGTTTTTGGTCAAAATATATTTCGGAAGTTACGATTTGTTATAGCAAAATCCTTAAAACAATAAATTATATAAAAACAACAATGATCCTTCGCGACCTTGCATGACCATTGTGCGTTGTGCCTTCTACATAATAAAAGCAATGTAAAACAGTTGTGGTAAAAACCTGCATCAGCTGTAAATCCACATATGTTTGTCTTATAGACATGAGTCACCTCCATATGCAAGATAAATCCTACCGTCACAGTTACGTGGGAGAAATTTCCTTCTTCGATCGCCGATAAACATGTTCGCTCTTTCGAAATAGCTTACGCAGACCTGGTAACTGCTTACATGAGTCAGACCTGGCCTTGACCTAGATCTACTCTAGATCAGAGAGCAAACTATGTGAATCCCTCTCTGGCACTAAATTTAGATACGCATAGTGTACGGTTTACGGTAAAAGATCCTACAAGTAGTTATATTCCGGAATTCCCAAATGTTATCTAGTGATGATGCCATAACCCAGTAGATTCTTCTGGCACCTTAACTCGACTACTATGCGTACAATTCAAACCAACAAGGATGAGCTGAATGGACAGGACCACAATTCTCCTTTTGAGTAAAGAATAGAGAATAATTAAAACAGTTACTAATTATGATTAATTTAGGAGTCAGGACTTGATACCATGGACTATCCGTACCTCGACGGACAATTGAAATGGAATGAACATACTAAAAACAGGTTCTAAAGACGGTCTACGAAGTCTTTAGTAGATGCAATACCATCCAAATCACAGGTAACATACTCCTAGAACTTCTGGAAAACACAATGTCAAGTAATGGTAAAACATTGCATACGAAAGCTGCCAGACCAATCGAAGTGACGTGTCAGAAGCTTTTGTTATAATTTACTGGAATCTTAAGAATTTAAGACTCAATAGGTTAAGTGCAATATTGTAAAGGATTGTGTTTCCCTTACAGTGTAGTGGTAATTCGCTAGATAAGAACACTGAGCTGATTTGTTTACAATCGAACTATCTTTCTGAATTTTACATCAACCTTCACTCAGCTTGATGTTAATAAAACTCCAGATTCAACCAACGATTATCGCCCTTGTATCTTTCCGAATCGGAGAGGTTTTACAAATTCTCAGGTGGTGTATAGGAACAACAATTCTTTTGGCAGCTAGCGTGCGGATTGAGTATCCACAGTTGTTGCAGATGATCTCTGACTTCTTTTGTGGAAACCCCGGCGGTTACATTCTGTGAAGTACTTGCCTGCACTCCTGTATCGGTGATAGCTACCGCTATACAGTAGTTGAAACCATCCCACCAATTGACCCTTAAAATGGGGCCTGTGGTCTAAAACTTATTGGGTGTTAGTTGTTTTCCTGACATTGCTCCTTTCAAACACTGGAACCCTTTAACTGCGTGCTCAGAAGATCCTAACGCCGTGTTCCTAGTTGAAACGGCCGAATAAGGAAATCTGACAGTGCGTGATTTCAATCCCCAACTTGGAGTTGGCCGTTCAATTATCGCGCGGGTGAACGTCCTCGGGACAGCGACAGGAGAATTGACAGCAACAGGAGGACAATTAACACAGACACCGACAGAGCGCCTCGTTGGATTGTGACGGGATTGGATTTAACGCCGATTACGCCATTATTACACGGAAGGGAAGCTAATTGTGGACGGCTTGCGCAACGTCACAGTGGGAGCCGCTGGAGTCTAATGAGAATGACGGGGGGGGGGGGGGGTAGCACGTCACCTGGCGACGGAAGCTACGACGGCTATCATCGCATAACGGTAGAGGAATGGTGTGCCACAAGGTGCACTACTGGGTCCGCTATTGTCTCACACTTTCCCTATTTCCCGTTAGCCGAATACCTGTAGCGATACCGATCCGAGCGCTTTCATAATTGTACTTGTGTAACGCCAGACTATCATAGATTTGCGGATAACACGCACATCGTAATCAACAACGGAGATTTATCTATCGTAAAGAGACCTTTTCAATTTTAGACCGATTTCATTTTTGTACGGACTATTTCAGGGATTCATCATAGAAGTACAGGCTGGACAATACGAGGTGGAAAGTGCCATAAGGTAGAAGCTCGGGTAAACGGTAGGGTGAATTTAACTCAAACAGACAATTTAGTGCCTTCTAGCACCCGGGAAACCACTCTAAAAATCATAAAAACAAGATTATATCAATTTTGACCTTTTATTATCTTAACCCAAATTCAGAGTCCAAATCGTGATTCCTGTCACAGACCTATGGGTCTTGGATCATGAACCTTATTTACTTTAAAGGTTATCTACTACAATCTCAAAATGGTAAGCCTACTTAAATTGTTTTTGCAGTCTAGCTGAAAACAATACCTGACATCTTCACTGCTACACGAGTCATTTACCAACTTTAGGACGGCAGGAATAGTAGTAAGCTGCGTCCACCATAGTAAATGTGTTACACTCAAATATAAAAAAGTTTTAAAAATGTGAGCCCTTGACGTGAGTACAAGTACGTGGAATTTAAATTGCAAATGATATAGCGATGTTAAATGCAGATAACAAGTACAGTATATTCGAATGGCCCACGAAGAATGAATCTATAACTACCTTTTAAAGATTTTCCGACTTTACTTTGCAGTATTGTGCAGCTACCTAATTGGAGAGGCTTGTTATAAGCATCACAATACGAGACGGGAACTTGTACACAAAGTGTGGACTTGAGGTCAACTTTCATACACCGACTTACAGTATTGGGAATCACAATTTAACACTGCAAAGGATATTTTGATCACGACAAAACAATGGAACGATATAAACTTATTTACAATAAAGTGAATCATAACATTAACTGGATTGTCTTTCGAGTCAAGGAGACCCAGTCATGTATATGCTAACCTTCACTCTCCTCGGAGGATTGGCAAACCTGTCCAATACTGTGTTCGCGACTCCATTTAGCTTACGATATGCTCGTGACTTGTACTGTTATAATGGGCAAAACATTTTTATTCCAACTTAAACAATAATTTTTAATTTTCAGTAAATATTTATTTTCAAAGAGGTTCAGCGATCATCCTTAGTAAGGATATCAAAAAGAAAATTTTGTTTTCAACTGGGGATCTAATCTATTCTGAAAATGATAAGTGGGAATTCTCCTTGCGCATTAGCAGAGGCATTAGGAAATCGAAGAGTCACGAACGTTTCCAAAATCTTAGACCTGACGTGACGATCTCTGCCCTTCCCGATAGTTGGTGATAACGCCGAGCAGGAAGTCCACAGATGACACTAAGCCGATGACTCGATTGTGACACGGACCGCAGATAAATCTCATTCGTCAAGTAGATAAGGTGGAGTCGAGGCTTATGGTTTATGAGCTGACGCATTAGTCCGTGACGTCTTTGTTGCAGACGCTACCGAAACTTTTGACGGTAGAAATGGCAAGATTGGATATTCCAGTTTATGATATAAATATGGCAAAGACCTGATTTCAACTACAATTAGAGATGAGAATATATATATATATAATATATATATATATATATATATATATATATATATATATAAATACTGATACTACTACCTGCCAATCGATGTGTATGTTGAGGTTAGCTCTACTTCACCTTCCTCTTAGTGCAGCGTCTAAAATCTGACGCTGTCGCAGACTTGACTCCTAGGTCTGATCTCGAAACGAAGTAAAGAGTTCCTTTTGAGCATCTTCGTCGCCGACTTTTTTAGGATCTCTTCAGACGAACATGACTCCAGATTCCAGGAGTCAAATTTGTGACAGCGTCAGATTCCAGACGCTGCACTAAGAGGAAGGTGAACTGGAGCTGAACTCAACATTCACATTGAATCAACCGTTCCCACCACAGCTACGTTCCACCGAGAGATGTAAAATAAAATTTTGCTCAATAAGCTCTTAGACAAAGCAACTGAAAAAATATCTACATTGTTATACTTTCACTTTTTATCGTATTTATATGCATATGATTTTATCCACTTAAAATTATAATGTAAAAAGAAATAAATATATATTCTCCAGTTTGCAGATACACCTAAAAAACCAAAATCTTAGATGACCAAAACATACCAAATTCAAGTTCATATTTATACAAAGAGCTTTATTTTTAATGCGCAGTTTACAAAATTGGAACATTACAAACCACAGAAACACGGAACGAACACTGAAAGAAACTAAAACATGAACGTAAACGATTGTTTACAAAACTGCGATTAAAACATCCGGCCTTGGTGGACCGAATCGGCACAAATGTTTACCGGAAACGCGCTGCTCTAACTGGTGCATTTAGACCCCTAATACAATGGAGACCAATTATACAAGGCAATAAACTTACTGTTACCATTTACCTTCAACAGTAGGACGCAAAAACGCGTCATCCGTCGGACAAAACAAGAAAGAATAAGGTTTCTCAGCCGTGAAAAGCCGTGTTGAAATCCATTCTGGAATAAGTTTACTGTCTGTAAAAACTATAAGCTTCCTGTTTTGTTTCTTTATACTCCCACAATAATAGGTACAAACAACAGCATATTGCATCAAAATATTACTCTAAATCCAGTTGCATTTTCTTTTCTAAATTTGTCTTTTTGTTTCGCAAAACTGCTATTTGCATCTTTCACTCTGTTCCCGCACCGAATAGTAACCTAGTTCTTGAGTTCCGTACATTCCGCTAAACTGTTCTTGGTAAACAAACCTCATAGACAGACTACAACAGTACTTCCTTGTGCTGATCGATTAATCACAACTAGGTACAGGATGTTGCAAATCGAGTTTCAGTTCAAATATAAGGTTTGAAATGACATGTGGCGTGTAAACGGCAGAGTATAATGAATCTTTCCCACAAATGTAATCTGTACAATGAGATCGTTTCACCGTACTAGAGCGTGTAAACCGGCCTTAGGTTAAACTGTAGGAATATTCCTGATCCTGATCAGTGGCATACGATCATCCATACTGATCATTCCCATCGAAGAAACCTTCGATTTAATTGAGTTCCATCTCATTCCCGCTTACGACTTGGCATTCTAGGTTTTAAGAATTACACAGAAAAAATTTATAAGAAATAAAATATACATTAAATTTACACGAAATGCAAAATTGTGACCCTGTAAAATTTTACAAACGAGCAAAAATATTTCGTTCTTAGCCCATATCCGATCCAAAGTCTTAATTTGTGCTTCATCCACTAATCTCACTAGTGTGCGACTCTTTAATTTGTGTAAATAATTTTGCGTTGATTGATTATACCCATCATGAGCAATTAAAGTTGAGGATGAAAGGGAGTTATGAGGAAGAAATCCCTTAAAAACTCTGAAGAAGCCAGTATTTCTTTTTTGGAAATTAGGTTTTTGCAAGAGGTTTTTCCCAAGAAGAGACTGTACTTTTGCAACAAAAAATGTAAAATCCAACAAGTCACACGCCATGCAGGGTGTTCGAGTATCCACCACTATATCGACGAAAAACTTTCCAAACCCAAGAAGAGGATGAAAACTCTTACTGCAATATCAATGTTTATGCACTGGATGGTATCGAATGAATAGAAGACAAGTCGGCGAATGTGGTAGTAAAAGTCATAACGTGATATTGGTGATGCGGTAATGGTAGTAAAAGTCAAGACAATTCGGTAGTAAACGGCAAAATATGAAGGGGAGGGACGCAATGGACAGAACAAGATTTACTACGAGGGAGTTCCAGGAAATACCACGCCGTTCCGACAGATTTAGAAGAATATCAACAAAAGACTTTGAAATAACACTAAATTCGGTTTACAACAGTTACGGTTCTTAAAAAACCTGAACCAACATAAAGATTCTTATCGTAATCAAATGAAATCTCTCACTAAAAATTTCCAGATGTGACCAAACCAAGACAGGATCAGAGAGAAAGGAAAAGAGTTCACGACAAGTCGCATCATGCACGGTGTACACGATGATTATTACAATCAACGATGCCGTCCAGACCACACGGAACGTTCCTCTGATGTGCACTAAAATTGGACTCGGAATGACGGAATGGATCACGGTATAACGCGTACATCGCATAAAATCTGTTACAGTCTCGTCCGTATTGCCGGGTATGTTACATTATCAGCTTATGCTCGGCTTTGATGGGACTTTGATGCGTTCCTGCATAACTTCGAAGAACTTTTGTATTCCTTTTCGGTCAAAGCTGTTTGTAGAGTTGCGTATTTGTAAAATCCTGACGGCGAATTTGATCGCAGTGCGTATCTATGGGTGGAGGGGGGAGGAGATAGAACCTCTTACAATCCCAAAAAAGATTTATAAATCATGCGCATAATATTTGTTGAACCTGTAAACTCGGGCGTGCCGATGCCGAGCGGTCTAAGACGTTGGACTTTGAGTCAGAGTTAGAGATAGCGGAGGGTCGAATTCTGTCTGTGACCGTTGCACTTTTTATCAGTACCATCGCCCTTGTACTGTATCGACTCTCCCCCTTATTCTGTTTGATAAGATCCTCGCACAGGCCAGTGGCCCATGAGGACGGGCAGAGTAAGGCTTAAAAGGGGATCGGCTTCTCCTTTATAAAAGGTGTTTAAATATTTTATTTATGCTCAGATACATTCCATACTCGCCAGTGTGGTGTACTCTTCAATCAAATGTTACATACAAGAATGCTGGACAGTTCATTTCCTCTTTTTTGCTTCTTGAACATTTTACGAATAAAACACTTGTACGTGTACAAAGTACTGCGGTTATTTTATTTAAGCAGTGGCAATAGGGGTAACACAAATATTCCTCATGACATTAGAATTTCTCGACAACGGATATTTAAATTATCCCCAAGACATTCCTTCCAGTATGCTGGACCCAAGTGTTTTGATAAATTGCACCAGCATCTTAAAATTATCCACAGCTTAGCAAAGTCTTGCAAGAACCTTAAGATATGGCTATTTGAGCATAACAGTGTTGCAATAATGCAAATATCTCAGTTAGTGCAAAAGTCAATCAGTTTTGATAATATTTTGTAATCTTTGTAATATAGTCTGGTTATTATTAAAAACACGATAAAACATTGTCATAATACTGCTCTTTATTTTACTATCTTCATTTGTATTTATCATTTATCCTTCATAATACCAGTGTATATTTGTTAAAATTGACGCCGCTGAGCGAAATACTTTAGTTACTATTTTACTGGACTCGATTTTTTGTCTATTTTCTTTTTGTGCATTTTAATTTTTTTATAAATAGCTGCCACAAAACAGTGGGACTTTTAATTTGTAAGACATTATTACAAGTACCTTGCTTAGATAAAAAGGGAGAAGAAAACCATTATTTTCAATCACAACCCCCCTCACCCAAAGACCTAGGTACGGCACTGCACATAATTTCACATCTATTGACTTTTTGTCTATTTGATTTTTGATTTTTTTCTAAATAGCTGCCACATCACTTGGTAACGTGGCAGTTTTAATTCCTAAGACATTATTACATGTACCTAGCTTGTATAAAAAAAGGAGAAATAAATCATTATTTTCAATTCAAACCTCCCCTTCACCCCAAGAAATAGTTACGGCACTGCATATAATTTCATATCATTATTATTCCGCAAGTAATTAAAATCACAGTGGAATTGCAATATTTCAAACGTTCCTTACGTTTTTGACAGGTACAGGCAATCGAACGCTTTGATATTCGGCGGGCTGTTTATTTCTACGGAAATCCAAACCGAGTTATTCGCCGAGACGTGTTTTCAATATAAATTATAAAACACGAGTGGAACCAGTTCCACGCGAAATAGATACCGAACTGCGTATAATTCAAGTGCCGCACGACACGGCAGCGGATCACGAGAACGGTGGTAAGCGCCGTTAGGTAATACCGAGGATCACGACCACACGCGAACTGCTATCTCCTGTTCCTGTCGGCAGACATAGGAATAGAATGCTTTGAACCACCAGTAGGTTCAGTTTGTCTAGGTTATTTATCGTTGGCAAAATACGTTGGGAAATTGGAAATCTCTTTTGTGAATGTTGAGTTAAGCTCCTGTGCAGCGTCTGACTTCTGTTGCTGTTGGCAGACATAGGAATAGGATGCATTCAACCACCAGTAGGTTCAGTCTGTCTAGGTTATTTATCGTTGGCAAAGTACGTTGGGAAATTCGAAATCTCTTTTGTGAATGTTGAGTTAAGCTCCTGTGCAGCATCTGACTTCTCTTGCTGTTGGCAGACATAGGAATAGGATGCATTCAACCACCAGTAGGTTCAGTCTGTCTAGGTTATTTATCGTTGGCAAAGTACGTTGGGAAATTCGAAATCTCTTTTGTGAATGTTGAGTTAAGCTCCTGTGCAGCGTCTGACTTCTCTTGCTGTTGGCAGACATAGGAATAGGATGCATTCAACCACCAGTAGGTTCAGTCTGTCTAGGTTATTTATCGTTGGCAAAGTACGTTGGGAAATTCGAAATCTCTTTTGTGAATGTTGAGTTAAGCTCCTGTGCAGCGTCTGACTTCTCTTGCTGTTGGCAGACATAGGAATAGGATGCATTCAACCACCAGTAGGTTCAGTCTGTCTAGGTTATTTATCGATGTCAAAGTATATTGGAATATTCGAAATCTCTTTCGTGAATGCTGAGTTAAGCTCCTGTGCAGCGTCTGACTTCTCTTGCTGTTGGCAGACATAGGAATAGGATGCATTCAACCACCAGTAGGTTCAGTCTGTCTAGGTTATTTATCGATGTCAAAGTATATTGGAATATTCGAAATCTCTTTCGTGAATGCTGAGTTAAGCTCCTGTGCAGCGTCTGACTTCTCTTGCTGTTGGCAGACATAGGAATAGGATGCATTCAACCACCAGTAGGTTCAGTCTGTCTAGGTTATTTATCGTTGGCAAAGTACGTTGGGAAATTCGAAATCTCTTTTGTGAATGTTGAGTTAAGCTCCTGTGCAGCGTCTGACTTCTCTTGCTGTTGGCAGACATAGGAATAGGATGCATTCAACCACCAGTAGGTTCAGTCTGTCTAGGTTATTTATCGTTGGCAAAGTACGTTGGGAAATTCGAAATCTCTTTTGTGAATGTTGAGTTAAGCTCCTGTGCAGCATCTGACTTCTGTCGCTGTTGGCAGACATAGGAATAGGATGCATTGAAACACCAGAAGGTTCAGTCTGTGTAGTTTATTTATCGATGTCAAAGTACGTTGGGAAATTTTAAAAAATCTCTTTTGTGAATGTTGAGTTAAGCTCCGGTGCAGCGTCTGACTTCTATTGCTGTCACAGACGTGACTCGACATTGTAAATTGAAAATAATGATTTATTTCTCCTTTTTTTATACAAGCAAGGTACAAATAATAATGTCTTAGAAATAAAACTGCCACGTTATCAATTTATGTGGCAGCTATTTAGAGGTGTTCTGATTGTCTCATCAGGTGCACAATTGATGAGACAACGGAGAACACCTTTTCATCTAGATTACACTTGATTTTGTGGTGTGGGTGTGTCTCTGATGCTGAAACGATGAAAATTATTTGTTTTTGAGCTTCTTTTTGGATCTCTTCAGACGTACAAAACTACTGATTCCAGGAGGGTGAACAACAGTCACATTGAATCAGCCTTTCCCACCACAGCTACATTAAGTGTTGAACTCTCTGGGTAACTTCGATCTTCCTGCAATTCGGCGGCAACTACAATACACAAAATTTAGTCTTCACCCTGCGGACATTTTCTTCTCTGCTACAGTGGGCGACGATGGACTCAACGTCCTCTTAGGTGTTAGTCCTCAAATTCCTTGGTATAACACTTAGAAGGTTGCATAACCGCTTTGAACTCATAAGATCCTGTTGTATCAGCAATTTCCCGATCAAAGTACAATTGATGAGACAATGAGAACACCTATTCACCTAGATTACACTTGATTTGGTTTTGGACTCTTTTTGGATCTCCGGACTACTTCCAGGAAATAGTGGCTCCACTTTCACATTGAATCCACCTTTCCCACCACAGCTACATTGTGTGTTGAAATCTCTTGGTAACTTCGATCTTGCTTCGGCGGCAACTGCTATAGCCATAAAATTTAGTGTCCATCCTGCGGGCTTTTTCTTCTCTGCTACATTCTCTTAGGTCTTGGTTTTCAACATCCCTGGTTTGACAAAGGGTTGCAAAACTGCTATCGATCAAAGAAGCTCGACCAGTGAATTGCTCGGGATCTAAATTCCCATGACGTTAGAGTACAGTTGTCCACAAAGTACTTAAAGGCAAACACGCATGAGTTTAATTAACACACCCTTGTGTGAAATGATAAAGAGCATGTTTTATCTTCAGCTGAAGAACCAATTATGGCTCAAGACAGTTTGTCACTCAGTTCCGACAAGGGAAGGAAGAGTTTTTGGTCCTCAGCCGTCAACCAGACAGCCACAAACCAGACTTCCTTTGGGCAAAAAAGGCATTTTACAAAACCAAACGAGTCCGATCCCGCCACAGTGATGGGGGGCGGGCGGCTGCGGGTTCCAGGTTCGATTCCCGCCACCGGAAGTCACCTGTTGACGTTCCCAGGCTCACCCACAACTTCCGCTCACGGCTACCACATGGTGTGGGCGACGCGACTTCCTCCCCTCTCGTATCGGCAGATCAACTGGTGTGTATAATGAACACCGAGGATGCAGATCGACTTACTCCCAGGAAATCGTTCCGCTCTTTCAGAAGACAATGTAATAAATGAGCTTTTTTGTTTTGAATATTTTATATTTCCGTTATTATGAGAGGAAAAAGTCACCCTTTCAATTCCAGTACTTCGGGCCCTTTGACGCACTCGTTCCAGACCAAATCAAATCAGTTTTATTGTCGTATGAGAGTTACATACAGTGACAAAGTCAAATTTCAGTAAAATGCTTCATAAAAGAACTATTAATAATAACATATATTAAAATATTTGGGTCTTTTTCGTTTAAGGACCAGCACCTTACAAACATACTATATCTGACTGACAGTGCATTTAATCGTTTTTTTTTTTTGTGTTATTAGTTCGAAGGGCAGTAATCCAGGTACTGCTTCTAGTATAAACTCGTCTTATCTTATCAGTGATAAAACGCGCGCCGCTTATCTTTTGCCTGTAATGAAACCTGCGTCAGTTATGTCTGAGTTTTGTGTGTGTAAGCATGGTGAGTTGATCTGGGCTTGGACTTTGCATGCTCGAGTTAATTTTTTTCTAAAAGAGCAAACAGCGCAAAGCGCTGCGCAGCGGGCAAGCATCGCGTGATCCGAGTTTTGAATAGGCAAGCTAGGGTCTTTTGTGCTGGCCCTTAAACGAAAAAGACCCAAATATTTTTAAGAACTAGCAATCATTAAATAACAAAGTATAAATGAGATGCGTTTTGATTCTGTAGACTAAAGTGGCTAAAATAGTAACGTTAAAACTTATATAAATATAGTTTAAAAAATACTCAATATAAAAGTAATTAATATAAAACAGTAATGAGACCAATTTTAACGGCAGTACTTTAACAATAAAATAAATTAAAACAACATAAAAATAACAACAATAATAATTAACGAATAAATTAATGTTAAAAGAGGCTTATGAATAAATATTGCTTATATATAACAATGCTGGCTAGTCTGAACCCAACAACGTATTAAAACACATTTTAATGAATTAACAAAACAATAACAAACTATTAAATTAAAAGGATATATCTTGACATGTGGAGAAGTCAGTCAAAGAATAAAATGGGTTCCTCAAGAGCCAGGCAATCAACTTCTTTTTAAATGTCTGCATGTTATACTTATTAATAAGATTACTAAACTTATTGTAAACTATCTCTGACATCACCGTATGAATCATCAAAGTTTTGCTCAACCTACAATAACCAAAAGACAGATTATTTTCACCTCTTGTGTTATAACTATGAACATCTTCATTAAACATCAAAACAGGGGATTTTTTCAGAGCGTGCATAACAAGGTCAAGGATGTAGAGATTAACCAGAGTATTGATTCTAAGTTCTATGAAAATAGGTTTGCAGTGGTCAAGGGATTCAGCATTAGCAAGTATTCTGATGGCTTTTTTTTGTAAAATTAATATTTCGTTTAAGATCGACGAAGGCCGAAAATGATGGTCAGCTTTTACAAAACCAGCTGTGAGTATAAACAATTAAACCAAATTACATAACACACATGTATCAATGTCTCTACTGTACTAAAAGAGGAGATCATTGTATGGACTCAACTTCGGTACTTTGGTATTATCTGGAGATCACTCTGTCCCTATCTACTATTTGGTTATTTGGCTATACTAGTACTAGTAGGTAAATACTCGTACATACGAACGTACCATAAAAAGTTAAAGTTAACATTAACGAGTGCCGACGTGATCTGACCTTGAATTTTGGTACACGAGGGATATTTTTTTCTTTTTTCGGCACAAGTGTGGGCCACCGAAGCCCGCACTGATGGCCAGGGGCATTTCCGATCGGTACTTTCCAATCCTCAGATCACGTCCCAGATCGTCCAAGCGGCCTCCTATCAATATCCGGCACTAAAGACCATACCAAGAATCGATTTCACGGAAATCTATAGATTGCTTTTTAATTCAATGTATGAAAAGTAATAAAATTTACGGTCAATCGTGATGTGAACAAAAAACCAAATTATTGGAGTGAAAAAAATTTCATCATGGTGCACTTTACAATCGTACCAGTACGATGGATAAACGATACAACCGTAGTATGTTAAATGGCAAAACATAAATACCTGAGAGGAGAAAAGTAAGAGAACATACAGATAATTTCCAGAAAGATTCATTTTTTAGAAATTACTTTAACTATTGAATAGATTGTACACATATTACAATCACTCTTATGGCAACGATTAACTCCTGTACTGCACGACCACATTTATTTGACAGAGAAAATCACTTAAAATATTTTATTTTTATGGCATTATACAGGGCAACTCTTTATCGAAGAAAATGCTTTCTCATTTTGTTACTAAACCGAGAACTTATTTTTCAGTGAGCATTTGTAATTAAAGCGTGTTATGCCCTTTTGAAAGTTAAAAATGTTTTAATGAGTTTACATTTCATTTTTATTTTTTCATATCAAACTTTAATTGAACAGTATGTAATTAATTTTTGTTTTTTAAGAAACTTAAAACCCGTGTAATAATTATTCTACCACTGTTACTGTCAGTTATGTTATGGGCCTTGGTAATTTTCTACGTTAGAAAAAATTTCATTTCAATTGTAACACAGACCAACTTTTTCGGACCAGACGTGTTAACACAACAATAACAAAGGACTCGGAACTAGCTCTGTGACAGTACAACAATTTCCTGTAAGGACGGCAAGATCGAAATAAAAATATCGATGCACGCGAGACCGAATGAAACGATGGAACCATTCAATGATAATCTGAGTGGCCAGATTCGAAAATAAGTGCATTTAAAGAAAGCCGTTGGAGGGGAGGGGGAAACACAAGTCATTGGTTAATAACAATGGGCCGACCACGTGTCTGACACAATAGAACGTAATACAACAGTTGTAATTCAAACCGTGTTGTATAATGCGCTACGGTCTTTCATAATACCAGTGTAATTACATGTGAAATGGAACGATTACGTGTTTTTATAGATTTAAGTATACAACCAACACAAACTTGAATTTAAAACAATGAATAATAACACTCCTTCCGGCTCAGTCAGAATAATTACGTAGATTTTGTGACAACTGAAATATTAATATTGGTTCATTTTAAATATACACGATTCAAATTACATTTGAAAAACTTTTTTTTAATTTTGAACGACCGCCATATTGGAAAGAAATATCCTTCCAAGTTACTGAATGAAGTCAGCCGAGAAAATAGTAACATCAATTATTTTTGTAATAACCTTGTTTCGGCATTTTATTCGCACATTCGAATCTATCGAAACTCATCGTAAATTAATCATTCTTATGGTATTTCAAGTAATCGATATCACGATAACCGTTCCGAGATGCACGGAAATTGCATTCGATACAACCATCGAATTGTTTTTATTTTCAGCGGCCGCACATTTTTTTTAACCAGCTGAACTTTAACATGTGAAATAGCTTAATGAGTGGTATGTTGTTTATTCTTTTATGACTTACGTTTTTTATTAAATATAGTTTGAAAAAATAAAACTACGGTTTTCAATAATGTTTACTTAAGTAAATAAACGTTTTTTAAATAAAAACATTTCGTATCCTTATCTTCAACAGTTATTCTTTGGGCCTGATTATACGATGTCTCATTATATGTCCTTCAATGGTGAAAATGTTTTTATATTTTTCGTACCTTTAGAGTATTAAGTGTATTTTAAAACTTAGCTTTGACCAAATCCTTATTGAAACATTCAAAAAACGTTATTCCAATCGAAAATTACAAATTACAACATAATATGGTAAAAATTCTTTTTATTCATATAACAGGGTTGCTACAGGAGTCTAATAATGAAATTCCCTGACTTTTCCCTGATTTCCAGACCAAATTTTTCATTTTTCCCTGACTTTTTTCGACGCAATCCCCAGGGTTTTTGGCAATTAATGGGTGGAAAAAAGCGTTGTTGAGGCTAACAGGGTGGCAAATATAAAAAAGCAAAAAATAAAGTGAACACAGTTTAATACGTACAAAAAGATTGACTTAAATGATCTTTTACAACACAGAAGTAAAATATGCGCCGCGTCGTCTGCAGGCTTGGACTCGGCGCGGCGGCAGTAAGTTTATTTGTGTAAAGGGATTTTATATTTTTCCCTGACCAACGTCGAAATTCCCTGACTTTTCCCTGACTTGAGACCGGATTCCCTGACTTTTCCCTGATTTCCAGTCCTGTTTTTTCCCTGACTTTTCCCTGACTTCCCTGATTTCCCTGACCTGTAGCATCCCTGTATAATATTCCAGATATTATCATCAAGAAATTTAACAGAACTTAGGTAAATAAAAAGTGTTTCACGAAAGTTTAAATATACACGGATGTGTCCGTGGTAATGGTAGATGGTAAATCACTCCCACAGGATATCCACGATGAGAAATAATGAATCCGAATCCTATAATCGAATAAACAGACGACACAAAGATGCGAACCCGTTCACAAACGAGACGCTGCAGAATTTCCCCGACGCTCGTTCAGAATGATGTACAAGACAAAGCCGTGTGACGAAGACGCCGATATTAATTCCTCATCTCCTTCGTTTAATCAGGAATACAAACACGGCAAAGGTCAGTCGTGAGTGATCACGGCGCGGCCGCTTGCCACACCACACCATCAAGTAATTAGGTGGCAAAGTTCAAGGTGTCGCGCCTCTTCGGCAAATAGCATCTGAATGTATAATGCGCCTAGTCGCGCCTCCTGCCCCAGGCGACAGCATCGCAAGTAGGTGCTGACGCAGTGCTGCTATCAGCCAGATGTACTGACGCAGCTGCTGCTATCAGCTAGAGGTGCTGACGCAGTCGCTGCTATCAGCCAGAGGTGCTGACGCAGTCGCTGCTATCGGCCATAGGTGCTGACGCAATCACTGCTATCGGCCACAGGTGCTGACGCAGCCACTGATATCGGCCACAGGTGCTGAAGCAGTCGCCGCTATCAGCCACAAGTGCTGCCGCAGTCACTGCTAACAGCAAGAGTTGCTGACGCAGCAGCTGCTATCAGTTAACGGTGCTGCTGATCAAGTGTGGAATATACTGCTTCAGATTGTATCAAATCTGTGTCAGAGTGAAGTCAGCCACAGCAGAACAGTCCAAAATCATAGAAAAGCTAGAAAACTGGAGGCTAGTACTAATTATTCAAAATTATTTTACTCGACCTACTGTAAGCTAAAAATAACAGAATTAGACTTAAGATATACTAGCCTCACCCAGCCGGTAGAACCTTCAGATTTAATTGTTCAAAACAGCTATTAGGCCCAAGCACGAAGATTGTGATCAACAAGTTGATTTTTTGTTTTAAGTTTGTTATTGACGATGGAAGTTTGAAAGGATAACACTATTCGGACATTTTCCACACTTTAGGTTATAAAAGGTATACACAACGTTTCGAGTATTGGAATCTAACCTCTTCGTCAGGTGGGGAATCAATCCACTTCACCTATGGAAGACAGAGCTTGTTGTTTATACCATTTCACTACAATATAACCCACATATTATTATGGCACATAAATACTACCATTGCTGAGGCTACAATTCAAAATAAAAAAAACCTTGCTTTGTACGAAACTACTGTAGGTTTTTATTATATAATTTAGCTTTGTAAGTCTACTATTTTATACATTGTCATGCATACATGAATTTATGTTGCAGTTGCAACAGATATACGTATTTCAGTGATTTATGTGAGTGCTGGACTCATTAATACAATACTGACAATTATGTTACTTTTAACAGTGATCGGGTTATTTTCTCAGAAACTAAATGTTATTTCAAATCAAATAAAAAAATTACTTTATCAATCGATCGTTGCTCTGAACAAGCCGTTTTAGAACAACTCCAGTCATCCAAGTCTAATGGAAATTAATTCATATAGACTTTAAAAATATAGATATAAAAAATAATTAAACTAACCAAATTGGCAATCGCCAAAATTGTTTTACCTTAACTTTGAAGACAGCCTCCTTTAGTGATTTTAGATCACAAGGGAGGGAATTGTACAACTTGGGGGCAAAGTAAGAAAAGCTTCCCCCTATCGAGCATTACTCGAGGGATGTGAAGCTGATCATCCTGTCGGGTTCTGCGATCAGCAACCTCGCCCCGGTACAGGAGTCTCTCTCTACCAAGTGCCGCGGTTCCTGAAGAGACAGGGCGCGGTGTAGTAGGTAGCAGGTCTGCAGCCTGCATACGGTTTCCATAGACAACGATCCTGCAGCCCTTCGATGGGCAGATAAGTGGTCGTACTTACGTGTAAATTGTAAATACAACGGACAGCCGTGTTCTGTACTTTTTGAATTCTGTCAATACCTACCCTCGAAATGCTGTTATCGTATGTAGGATAAAAATAAAAGAACACTGATAAAATAAAAGATTGTGTCAGGCTGATCTTTGCTTTCTCTTGCAAAACAAACCTGAGCCTGTACATCCATCTTAGCCTCCCAAGCGCACGCTGAGCAACTTAGATGACGTGGTCAGAAAAGCTGAGTTCACTGTCGAGTATAAACCCAAATGTTTTCATAGCGCCGGCAATAACGTAGCCAGGAAATAATTGGGGGGGGGGGTCCATACAACTGATATTTTCCCGTAGTAGACATAGAATAAGGCCCCATTTTGTCCCTTAAAAAGGTCTCGGCCCGTTTATTTGTTCAGAACGGTCTTTCAGCAGTACATATCAGTAATACTAAATTATTTAAATAATAATAATCGTTTACGAAAAACGTAATTGAAACATTTAAAAATTGGGGGGGTCCGGGCCCCCTGGACCCCCTCGCTGTCTCGTCCTTGAGCGCCAGAACATTCTAGTGCTAGGTCTCCAAGCTTACACGCACGTTGGCTCCGCCATTCTCTGTCTAATGTTAGGGGGTGCGATGTGAAGAACTGTGCATTTATCAGCATTAAGCTTGAGGCCATGCTTGACTGACCTCGTCTTTATGCTCTCGATCAGAGTTTGCTCTCGCAATGGTCAAATCAGTTGAACTGGGTTCGTATGACAAATAAAGCTGGCAGTCATCTGCATATGCGAGCGCATTGCAGTGATTCACACAATCGGTTAGCTCTGCTATGTACAGTGTAAACAGCACAGGACCCAGACATCCTCCCTGCGGCACCCCTCGTAGTTTTGGAATAGGGGCTGAAACGTCAGGGCCCAGTTTTGTGACTTGAAACCTTGATTCCAAACAAGACTGAAACCAACCAACTGGCAAAGGGCGATCTATACTTGTCTTCCACTATTATTGGTACTATATTTAATCAAATATAAAATAAAACTGTATAATTTATTGTTCATAAATGTGGTATATATTATTATAAGTAAAAGGAAGGATGCAGTAATATTAGTTTATAATGCAAATATGTTTTAAACTAATACTGTACGGTTAAACAGTGCAGACACTAAGTCTAGACTTGTCTTACTTCCTTTCCGTAATCCATTGTTTCTTGGTTATTTGGGATTGCCCTGCCAAAAAAGTGGGAAAAAATCCTTTGCCCGTTAGTGCCTCCTACAAAACATGTCATACCCATGATTTATGAACTTCAGAAAAAAATATATTTTTTTACTTGCTACTTCAGTCCCAACTAAAAGATTTTTTTCTACTGCAGGTTTTGTCACCAATGATCATAGAAATTGATTAAAGCCAAAAACCTTAGTCATATTTTGTTTGTACACATCATAACGTATAAACATGAATCTTGATTGTTTAAAAATGAATTTAGCAATTGAAATTTTTAACAATTGTACATTTTGTCAAGTTTGAAAATTTTTAATTCACTATTCAAATTTTTTTTTTTAAATAATTAATTATATATATATAGAGAGAGAGAGAGAGAGAGAGAGAGAGAGATAATATATGTGTATACATATAATATATATACATATATTCATCTAAAACCCTCCAATGAATACGAATACAGCTGTAGAATATTTTATTTGATTACTATTACTCCAAACGAATGAACACTGTAGGTTTGAATTCGATCTTCCAGTTAAATTGTATTCATTTCAAACGTATTCGAATTCATTTTGTGGTATTCGAATTTGTGATTATCCGGGTTGTATTCGAATACTAATCGATTCCGTATTCTATTCTCCCATCATTTGGTACTACTAAATCAATGACGTGCTTCACTATCGCGCCTTTGCCACTGCGGGAATCTATTATTTATTACACGTGGTCGCGTCGTAACGAAATTAAATGTTGAGTGTAACAATTCATGATCTGCATGTACATTAATTTGCAATGATCAGTCTGTAAAACTTCGTACATTGTTTTGTAGAATGTATTTACAAACATCATAAACTACTAATAACTTGGTTGGCGTTTGTTAGCTCCCATAAACTACCCCGAGGTGACAGGTCAGTGAATGATTTCGGTTTTAAATACACATTATTCGGTTTTTATCTCACCGAAAGTTGGCAACATCTCGAGATTTTAATTATATCAGCAGCTTTTGACAAGAAACCTTAATAACGATTATTTTATTGTTGGAATGGGCCTTATCAATTCAGGTATACACTTGTAGATTAATATTTTAGTTTTGAAGGAAACAGGATTTTCCGGACATTTGCCATCGTTCAGTGACAGAAATGAAATCAGTAACACTACGTTTCGAGATCTGCCGTCTGATCTCTTCTTCAGGTGAATAACTAACCTAACGCATAATTACCAACTTGTGTAGTTATTTTTATAATGTGTTCGCCGTCGTAGGTGGTTGGTCGGCGAACGCAGACGTATTGTGACCTGTATTCTGTAGTTCTATTTTAATAATTAATGTTGTGTTTTGTTTTTTTATTAATTACATGTTTTAGAGTTAGTGAAATTGACACAACATGGTGGTTGTGATTCCTGATTTACGCGTGCCACAACGCTCTGGTTTGATTTGTTTATTTTAACCAAGTTTGTAATTATGTGTTACGTAAGTTATTTACCTGATAAAGAAATCAGATTGGAGATCTCATACGGAGTGTTAAAGATTTTTGTTTCACTGAACGATGGCAAATGTCCGGAAAAATCCTGTTTCCTTCACTATCCTTCCATCGTCAAAAACAAACTTCAAACAAAGAATACAACTGAAGGTAAATGCGTACTTGTGCAAGCCTTGTCGCCTAGTGGCAATCGAGGTGTGTGTGTGTGTGTGTGTGTGTGTGTGTGTGTGTGTGTGTGTGTGTGTGTGTGTGTGTGTGTGTGTGTGTGTGTGTGTGTGTTTGAGAGATACGTTTCTGGAAATTATGTAAAGATTAAATTTGAGCATCTTCGTCAACGAAGTTTTTGGGGATACATTCCAGTAGTAAAGTCTGTAACAGCGTCATATTCGAGACATTGCACTAAGAGGAAGGTGAACTAGAGCTAACCTCGACATTCACAAATTTACTTCGGTTATGAACGACATTTAATAAAAATATTACAATGTAAGTTGTATTGAATATGCAGTTATATGAACGTAGCAGCAAATACTAGGCAAATTAGTAGTGTGAGTCGCAATCAGCAGTGGAAAAAAATCTCTGTAGCAGTTTGTAAATCGTGCCGGGCTACAGAGAGAGACGGCACAGTTGTAGGTGTTGTGGGGAGCAGCGCGGCGGCAGACAGACGGACACGTAGTAAGGGGCTCCTCTGCCGCATTATAACTATGTGGAATGGAGGCCGGGGTGTCTAAACTCACGTAGTTCCTGCCATGACGGCAATGTTCACAGAGAAACGAAAAAGCTTACCCTTTAATACCATCTTAAAAAAATCAACTAGGAGAGTGAAAAAAAATGCAAACTTCTAAATTAATAGAGGTATGATTTATACGCATAATATAGGTAAATAGTTGGGATGGTTAGAAAATCCGATATTGAGGACAAAAACATAACATAGGCCACGTGTTTCCACTACCACCAAAAGTTGTGTTTCTCTTAAATCCAGCACTGAGGACCAAATACAACGCAGACCAAGTGTTTACATCCTACTACAATGTACGTGATGTTTTAGAATGATATTTATTTTTTGAGAATCCAGTTGCCACATTTACTGATGGCTAACAGTACTGCCTCCGCCGGCCGAAACAGCAGCGGCGGCTCTAAGTCACCACGGGCCACACAGTCCGGATGGACCGAGAGGCACGATATTGTTGGCCGAGGAAGGCCGGAACAGCGGCGGCTGCTCTAAGTCAACACGACCACACAGTCCGGATGGACCGAGAGGCACGATAATGTTGGCCGAGGAAGACCGGAACAGCAGCGGCTGCTCTAAGTCAACACGGCCACACAGTCCGGATGGACCGAGAGGCACGATAATGTTGGCCGAGGAAGACCGGAACAGCAGCGGCTGCTCTAAGTCAACACGGCCACACAGTCCGGATGGACCGAGAGGCACGATAATGTTGGCCGAGGAAGACCGGAACAGCAGCGGCTGCTCTAAGTCAACACGGGCCACACAGTCCTGGTGGACCGATAGACACGATTATGTTGGCCGAGGAAGACCGGAACAGCAGCGGCGGCTCTAAGTCAACACGGGCCACACAGTCTGGGTGGACCGAGAGGCACAATAATGCCGGCCGAGGAAAACCGGAACAGCAGCGGCTGCTCTAAGTCAACACGGCCACACAGTCCGGATGGACCGAGAGGTACGATAATGTTGACTAATAATGTTGGCCGAGGAAGACCGGAACAGCAGCGGCTGCTCTAAGTCAACACGGGCCACACAGTCCTGGTGAACCGAGAGACACGATAATGTTAGCCGAGGAAGACCGGAACAGCAGCGGCGGCTCTAAGTCAACACGGGCCATACAGTCCGGGTGGACCGAGAGACACGATTATGTTGGCCGAGGAAGACCGGAACAGCGGCGGCTGCTCTAAGTCACCACGGGCCACACAGTCCGGGTGGACCGAGAGGCACGATATTGTTGGCCGAGGAAGGCCGGAACAGCGGCGGCTGCTCTAAGTCAACACGGGCCACACAGTCCTGGTGGACCGAGAGACACGATAATGTTGACCGAGGAAGACTGGAACAGCAGCGGCTGTTCTAAGTCAACACGTCCACACAGTCCGGGTGGACCGAGAGGCACGATAATGTTTGCCGAGGAAGACCCGAGCAGCGGCGGCTGCTCTAAGTCAACACGGGCCACACAGTCCGGGTGGACCGAGAGGCACGATGGAAGACCGCGCCGTTTGAGGCTCACCGCACAGCGCCGTGTTATTATTTTTAATAACGCGTCTGGTCGAGGGCCCGCGGCCGTGGAAAGTGAAGCTATTGTTTTATCTCCGAGCCGCCCACCCCACAGGTAATATTCCTTCTTCTTCTTTCACAGTTTTTTAACGCCTCCTTGAGGCAAATTGCCGGAGTCCCCCTAACGAGTCCCCGCCCGGAGGCTGTCAACGAACCGCCGGGGTCGAGGTCAACGGCGGTTACTTCTTTCACAGGAGGCGGCGCGGCGACCGCTGGAACCTTATTAGTGGCTGTTACAGCTTGGCCAGACAATGGAGTGAATTAGTTGAACAACATGCATCTAGGGCGACCAGATGCTAATTCTTAAAAGGCCTTTTGGGGTTGAAAAGGAGGACAGTATTAATTATTCTTATAAACTTTATACCGAGTTTTATACAGTTTATAACTTGAAGCACTTTGTAAATCCTTGGGTATTTACTAATTTTTAAATATATCCAATTGCTTATATATCCAACGCTGGATCTGATGTCGGAATGGATATGTCTTTATGGATTTATAAAATATATGTCTGACTGCTAGAAAACGTGTACATGATATTTTTACAACATTTATTAAAGTTGACGATTGCGATACAATGTCAGAAATTGTTAAATACAATACAGAGATAAAAAAAAATAAATGTGTGGCAATATTCCTTTATCTACTCGTGACAGCTACGTCATTACATTCACATAATGTTCACCGAGTGTGTGTATTGAGGTCAGTTTCACCATACACCATCTACAAGTAAAATAATTGTATCTATCAATCTCTAAAATATTATTTACCGGAACCGAATCCAGATCACGCGAAAGGAACTTATACTCCGTAATTGCACGTCTGCCAACAACAAACAAACAATACGAGTGTCGGAGATTTGCATAAGAACGACGAGCTATGATCTGACAAAGCGTGGCCAAACAGCCAGTCAGTCACTCAGCGCCTCCTAGTCGGCCAACCAAACAGTGTTAATGGCCGAGTCGACGTGTTGAAAGTTTACACCCGAGACGAGCTGTTTGTTATGTTACGCAAGCAAACAGCGCCGGGGCTAAGGCTGCACCCTGAGGCCGCCGCACCGGCTCTTCATTTGTCACAGACGGCGTTAATTGCGACGTGATTCTGCTATTAACTAGCTCCGTCGCCGCGCCGCCTCTACGCCAGACTTCCACGCCGGTCCATTCAGGACTCTACTACACGAAACGTGGTGTGTTCTTAATTTTTGTTTATTTTTTTAGCCTGATGTAAAAAAGGTTAGTCCCCGCGCTTAGTCCTAAAAAGTACATCCCTTACTTATATATATGTCCTGAGAATCTGAGATTTTAACAGAAGCAGATCAGATTTGAGGGCTCCTGTTCTCTGATGTCCTTGGGGCTCCCAGGAATCTTTTCCGAATTTTTGATATGGCAGGACAATTTAACCAAATATGCTCCGCTGATTCCTACTGTTCTCCGCAGAGCCTACATTCGTCAGTCTGGCTAAGGCCCACTCTCATAAGATGAAAAATTCATAAGTAAATTCCTCCAAATCTTAGAGGTTGCATTGGAAGACGCTTTAACCCTCCGAGCGTCCATCATCTATATATATATATATATATATATATATATATATATATATATATATATGTAAATTGTGTGCCTTTATAGACTCAGAAACTATTGGACCGATTTTTGATGAAAATTTTTGTGTGGAATTCGAGAATGGTTTTAGATTCACAATTTGGTCCAATTTAAGTAGTTTATTAAATTAATTTTTTTAATTATAAATTGTTGTTGATATTGGAAAGTTTTATATTGGATCCGACAGGCTACGACACGTAAAACAAAGCGAACTGATACTTAACAGCTGTTAATACTTTCAGCTGAAGTTCATCAAAGAGGCAGAAACGTTACATTTAAAATTAAGAAAATTTTTATTATAAAGTGCTTGATCAGTAGTGTAATGCAGGTTGCATAGAACACGTCATTGCCTAATTTTAAATTCATATTGCACCAATGATCAATAAACTATCTAATGCAATGGAAATACTACTAAACGCTATTATGAAAACAACCTCATTGTACAAATCCGTGAATGTTTGCACATAAGGTAATCGAATTTGGTTACATCGAAGATAAATGAAAAGAGCCGAAAGAAGACACTTTATGATCGAAATTGGGTTTCGTTGATACATTTTCTTGAAGGGTCACTCCTAATAATACAGGAAATGTCTTAGACAGAAAATTAATTTTAACAGGCCAAATTTGATTCTTTATAACCTAATTAGTTTATCGAGATTCATCCATATAGATTTATTGTTCTGAATAACTTATCAACACCTAGCAAAAACCACGAAAGATAAAGGCAGGAAATATGGTACATACCTTCATAATGCGCCCAAGAGGCTCACGAAGGAACGACTATCAATTATCTCAGCAATGTTTAGAATGTGACAGAAAAAGAATAAGTGGATATAGTGTACTGTTTGCAACGGGAAATTGCGTGCGAAGCCGCGGGCAACTGCTGGTATTTTATAAAATGCACACCCGTTTTGTGAGGTTTTGCAGACTGTCCTTGTAAAATTTATAATAAATCGAAATGGTACCTTAAATATAAATTGCTATATACCAAACCTTTTGTTGCAGAGAACTGTGCTTTCAGACTGTGTAATTATGAAGTTAGAACAAACAATTTCTTAGTTTAGAAATTTAAAAAATGTTAAACATAAAAACAAAATTTGCAAAATAGTATGCACATTTATTTCAAATCTTACACATATTAAAATTCGGAATAGCCAAATTGTAATATTTTTTGTCCTGAAGTTGGAAATGTATAATGTTGAACTACTGTATTTATATTAATGATTTGTTTTAATATGTTTATGAATTCAAATTCAAACTTTTTTATTCAAAAATAACCATTTGTTTACAATGCAGTTCTTTTTTATCCCCATCCAGCCGAAGCTATTTGAGAGGAAAATCTAAGAAAAAACATATAAGCACATACTATAACTATTATTTAAAAATACAAACGTGGAGATGAAAATTCGTATGTTAAATTTAAATTCCAAATACATTGTATCATTATAAATAAATAACTTGATAAATAACCAAAACAAACATTATATCAATGAATATTTTACATGTAACAACATATAATTTTCCATATTTTTACAATTTGGTATATTATATTTACATAACAGAAAACCCAAGGAAATAAGGCATGAACATCTGAGAATAAGTGCAATAATAAATAATAATAAGTGCACATTTGAAATGTTTCCTGCTTGCGGTAGTTATACAACTCATTGATATAACAATGTTCTGAATTTTATATTATACTAAATATAGTAGCAGTACATTTAGAATAGCCTACTTGTAGCAAATTTTGCCATGACACAGAAATATACATTGCTGTTAGTTTTTTAATTAATTCATAATATTTACGTAATATCATTTCTAACAATTAGTCACTACATAACAACGAATTGAAACGAAAACAAAAAAACAAAATAGACTGTAAACAGCGAAATTCACACGTTCGTATCCGAGGAACAACAAACAATGCAAACACACTTCGCTGGAAACAACAGCTGATGGAAATGATGGAGACTAATGTTTGGTACAGAGTACGAGAAATCGAAAGAAAAACTCATAGGCTTTTGAACGGCACAGGTTATAATGCGATTTGATATATTAGAGTCGGGAAAATGAGGTTAAAAATAAATGAATTTTTGTCATCAAAATTTTTGATGATGACATTTAGTGAAAGTCAGAGTAATCAAAAATACTGATGATGGACGATTGAAGGGTTGATGCCAAACGCAAATCCTTTAAAAAGAAGGCCTCCAAACAGAAATTGACAGGAAGAATGTTAATATCCAATCAAATTACAATTTAAAATACTTTGATACCTCAGCTAATAATTCGTCTTAATAAACACCCGGTTTTTGTTTTAATTTCTGAGAATGAAAGGTAAATTTGATGAGATGGTGCTATAGAATACGTGGGCAAGGGTGGTAAGTTGGCCTTCCTTATCTACTTTTATTAAGAATGTTCAAAAAAACATTAAAACTCGAGATTTCGCCATAATGGTGGCAAAGGGAATTCTGCATTAGATCCCTGTCGTATTTTTTGTCAAATTCGTTTCAGACCTTAAGTTTCTATTTCCAATTAGTAAACGCTAGACTTCACTTTAGAAAACATAATTTCGAAAAATAAAAAAATAGTTTTGTATTTTTACCGCAATAAGTAATACAGAAGCAAACAGGATCGGATAGCATCAGGTTTTGGATATTTTTCAAAAATTAGGCTCGATTACAATATTGCCTACTCTACAACGCGTGCACTGTAAAACTTTGCACTAGCTACATTTGCCGTTAAGCGTTGGACAGGTATCGGCAACACTGTAAAGCGATGGTGAGCGCCCCCCCACGTCTTATCGCGGACTTGCAGGCGTTGTGTCCTAGGGGAGTCCTTTCAAAGTCACAATCTTAATTATTTCCCTCACAACAATTTTTAATATTTAATAACACGGAGATATTAACTTTGCTTTAATTACAATAGTATGTAAACATAATTGAAAACCAACAATTTTAAGAAAAGTTGTTGGTATTCAAAAAATATTACTTGTAAATGTTACTATTTTTCAGGAACATTACTTGTACAACCAAAATTATTTTTAGATATACGTGATCACGAGAAATTTCTCTTCAATATGAAGATTTGTTATAAGTCTTAAATACATTTTGAAGAACAAGGTGTGGTTTTCTGAAAATCCTAGTAATGAATTATCGTCAGACCGGACACATGAGCCAGGCGGGGAGAGATAAGCCCGCAGTGTTGCCAAACTGTGCAACTAAAAAGTTTGGACGCACGGAGTGCAAACGACTGTAATTCCTCATAGAACGATCACAACAAAGTTTGTTCTACTTGTCCCGCGTACAGGGAAGTCACCTTGAAAGGTTCACAATTGAAAAAATCGCAACCAAACATTTTACTGCACCGTGTAGAAATATAATGAATACACATATTTTGTGAACGCTTACGGATTTCTAGTGCCACTTACCAACATTTTGCTACAAATGTAACACATGCTTTTAGAATATTATAAACAAGCTTCCTTCATTGTACGATTCGCTAAACCCGAACCGTGCAGCTACAATTTTGAAAGTTATCAGCTTTGTGTCGACGAGACAAAAGGGCGGCTGTTGTTGATATTGATATGTTGGAGTAACCGTGAATGTAGAATCAGTGTATATAGTTCCCAAAAGAAATATTGTGACACACGTGGAAATAGAGCAGATGGTAAACATTCGAGCGTTTACTCAACGTTCATTGACATTCCTCCCCATTGTTCAAGTTAGCTCGGTAGACAAAGGTGTCCAAATTCCAGAGGAATTCTCCACCTCTTCATATAATGTATTAGTACTAATGCATATAAAAACGTCCAATCAAATCAAATAATCTTTGTTGCAGTTGACAATTAAAAATTGTATGGCATGCGTCACTAAAACTAATGATTATTATACATTTTACAACATATAAATTATACTTATTGTGAAGGAAAAATGATTTTTGCGGACATTTGAGATCGCTCAGTGATACAAAAATTCAGTAACACTACGTTTCGAGATCTGCAATCTGATCTCTTCTTCAGGTAAATAACCAACCTAATACATAATTACAAACTAGGTTAAAATAAACAAATCATACCAGAGCGTTGTGACACGCGTAAGTCAGGATTAACAACCATTAACAACTTGTCATAGAATCATCAAAAATTGAAAAAATGTAACTGAATTTTGATTGTTTTGTTATAACGCTTTATAATTAAGTAATTTAATAAAAACTGGTCTTCCAAGTAAAAAACATTGTGCTGTTTTGAATAAAAATCATTGAAACAGATAAACAAAAAAAGTAAAAGAATATTGACAGTTGCTTTTGATTTTTCGTTTTCCTTATTAAACAAATTTGTAAATATATACTAAAAAATTATTTGGAGAAAGCAACAAACGCTATTGTAGAGCAACCAAATAGACTAAAATGTTCCGAAAGAAGGACTAATTTATCTGCATCCAAACTCAGTAATATTTTAGTACACGCTTGCATTCTTGCCAAAATCAATTCGAACATCTAGTCCTAGAGGGGTTAACTGCTTCCTTCATGAGTTTTTGCAAGATTAGTAGAAGCTATATCTGAAAAAGACTGGCTAGACGAAGAAACGTTCAAATTCCTTGGTTCGATCAATCTTCGTGTACCGTTTAACAATAAACAATAGATCACAGGACCTATTGAACGTCTTCATCATGTCACTAACTACGAGATGAACTCCACGATTAACCGAATGCAGGGACTTGGGAATCTTGTTGCTGGGGACGTTGACTTCTTCCACGATGGCATCGCCTCCTTTAAAAGAACTTCTTCGGCCATCCTAGAACAGCGTTACCCTCCTTAACGCATTTTCGCAACATAGCATGCTGTTAATTAATTTAATTAATTTATTTTATTATTAATATTTTATTTAATTTATGTTGTAAAAATAGTGTATTATTATAGTTATAATGTTTTTTGTTTAGATATTGTTATGTTATTGTTTCATTTTTTTAAACTGTTGTTATGTTATTATCAAATTATTTATTATTAAGTTATAAATTTTCAAATTATGTATAGCTGTTATTGCTATTCAAATTATTTATTATAATATTTTTGTTATATATTATTTATTTTTATAACGTTGTTGATATGTTATTATTATTACGCCATTTACATTCAAATTATTATTATTAATATGCTATTAATTCAAGTTATTCTGGTACAATAATCATCACTTTTATCAACTGCTTCACTATTTATTATTCTAATCAGCTTTTTCTTATCAATGTGTGTAATCATTGTATGTAATAGGGTTTACCGTGAATAAATAAAAAAATAAAATAAAATTCACCATCCTTGGAAATTCGAGTTACTCACAGCTCAAATTACTTTTACAAGCGAGATTAATGTTACACCGTGCACCACCACCAAATTCGTCTCTCCAAGAGGGAACGAACATCTTTGATCGACGGTGTTGGGCCGAGATGAAGGCGAGTGTTTGCATGCCCGGGGGATGTGTGGGAACCCAACCCGCGTCCAACCGCTCGGTCACGCTCGACTCCACGGAATTATGTCACCGGCTAATTATTGAGTTACCCGCCTTGCAGAGCTGCGGCCGAGGTAACAGTACCCGGACAATGTGCGGCCGCGGCCGCTCCGCAGGTTCAAGGTGACCGGCCTTCCGCTCCTTCCGCCGGACAATGGAAATTTGTTGATCGAAATTGTTTTCTTTTCTATTGGCCACCATTAGGTGGAAACTCTATTCTATTTGTAGGAAAAGGCGCGACCAGGAAACTTTTGACGGTTTACAGACACAGTATTGTGCCAAAACATACCAATAATGCAAAATATATTACGCCACTGGATCGTCTGTAGTCTACGAAATTCCATATAATCTCCATGGACGTGGAATTGGAATGCATATGGCTCGGTCTGCTGAGGAACAAAAGCTTTAATATTCATAACGCAGTTCATGAAATTTGCTAATCTTCCTTATCATTCAAGATTAAGATGAGAATCATTTACAATTATGAAGAAGGACACTAACTTCAACACAACAACGAAGACAGCAATGTTATTAAGTGTGTTATGTTGTTTAGTAGTTCACAATAAGGCATCAGACTATCGGCAGTAAAGCCGCGTTTACACGAGGCCAGCTAGCAGTCCAGCTGACTGGAGCCAGTCAGCTGGACTGCTAGCTGGCCTCGTGTAAACGCTACCGGCGCCAGCTGACACTCCAGTCCAGTGGGAAAAAGCCGATCCAGTGCACTGGCTTGAGGAGTAGATTTGACGCCAGTCCAGTTCCCCCACCACCACCAAAAACTGAGACTGGCGCATCTTATCTTGCCGACTACTACACCAATGCTAACATTTGAATACAAGTTTGTTTGTATAATTTAGATTTTGTAATGAAAATTATGTGAGTGAAATTAAACAAATCTTATATTCAGTAAAAAGTCCTTACTTAATATAATATCCTTTAATATCCATTTTTACCATAGGCGTTTTATAGGGGGACTATATATACCATAGTCACTTGGGGGCAAAAACCCCCTATATAAGGGACCCATAAGTCATGTCATGTTAATGTTTACGTTTCTATCAATGAACTTAATAATGCAAAATAAATCTTATATTTTTTAATCGCTATCTCGAGTCATTATCCTACATTCCTTTTATAACGGTCAATCTCTATTTGTTTAACTCTGCTGTCTATTCCAAAAACATTGGTGGGTAACTAAATGATGTAAGTTTTAAAGACATTTTTTAAAATATGGTTTGTATAAAACTGATTAAAGTAACATTGATTTTTAAGTTTGCAACTATACTATAAAGCTAAATGTTGTGTACCTGAATAAACTCCTGCAGACAGGAATACAAAGCTTCACAAACTTCTGGCACAAATTTTGAAATTGCGGGTTTCGAAACTCGAAACATAGCCTGTAGAACTCTATAACTTGCTCCCGTAGCTAAATATGCCAATGTTACTTCCAACTTTAACTTGGGAGTTAGAGCTTCTCTCATAACAGTGTCTTGTTTGGCAATCAAGGGCGATACTCGATGCAGAAGTTCATCGAAAATAACAGGACTAATTCTCAATAGAGCTCTATATTCAATGGGATTTTCTAATCGCAATTCTGATAACAGCTGAGATGAGGCCCCAGATGAATCTCTCCGCAAAATCCATTTTCTTGTCCACTCTCGTTTCTTGCTAAGTTCTTCTTGCAGCACCTTAGAGGATTCACTCACAAAATCTCGCTCAACTGGCGGCAGTCAACTGGATACGTCTAAACGGTTACTGGAGCCAGTCAGCTGGCCTCCAGTTCTCACAATAAACTGGCGCCAGTCAACTGGACTACCAACTGGCCTCGTGTAAACGCGGCTTAAGGCTGTACCTAAACCTACTGGGAGCCGGCCTGGCTTCAGACTGCCGGTAATGCAGTAAGGCTGTACCTAAACCTACTGGGAGCCGGTCTGGCTTCAGACTGCCGGTAATGCAGTAAGGCTGTACCTAAACCTACTGGGAGCCGGTCTGGCTTCAGACTGCCGGTAATGCAGTAAGGCTGTACCTAAACCTACTGGGAGCCGGTCTGGCTTCAGACTGCCGGTAATGCAGTAAGGCTGTACCTAAACCTACTGGGAGCCGGCCTGGCTTCAGACTGCCGGTAATGCAGTAAGGCTGTACCTAAACCTACTGGGAGCCGGGCTGGCTTCAGACTGCCGGTAATGCAGTAAGGCTGTACCTAAACCTACTGGGAGCCGGCCTGGCTTCAGACTGCCGGTAATGCAGTAAGGCTGTACCTAAACCTACTGGGAGCCGGCCTGGCTTCAGACTGCCGGTAATGCAGTAAGGCTGTACCTAAACCTACTGGGAGCCGGCCTGGCTTCAGACTGCCGGTAATGCAGTAAGGCTGTACCTGAAGCCAGGCCGACATCCTGCAGCCGATTCATCTAAAACGATAGCGGCGGAGGAGGTTTGTTTACTTCAGTAATGGTGGTGTCTCAGTAGTGAAATTGGATTATGTTACAGATAAGAACAAAGAAAACTTTATGTTCGGTGCCTTATTTTCAAATAAAGAATCAAGGAGAAATACGGACGGTTAAATTAGGGCCATATCCTCACCTCACACAAACCGCTCGTTTACTTTATTTACTAATCAGAATAGAATCGCCCAGACCCACTTTTGTCCGTACTGGTGTGAAGGCGCCCTAAGAGTAGAGGCTGGACCAAAGGTCAATTGAACTTTATCCTTTGATGATTATACAGGTTCATATTGTATAATCCACCTTTGATATCTATAAAATTCAAATTATAGTTTAATGCGTTCATATTTTGTAAATACACCTTCAAATTCAGAAAAATCCATTGGTCTTTTCAGAAACTCTTAGGTGGGTTTCTATGAGAGCCTTACTAGAATCTACTTGTAAGCAGGTACAAGATTTGTCCAAGCCGGTTGATACCTTCTCCCCCATCCTATCTCGCCGAGTTCTCGTAGGCCTTTACCGTTACACTGGAGGAGGGAGGTCCACAAAGGCCTCTGAGAATCCTGCAGCAGCGCTGCCTTTAACAAGCACATCACATCGGAGTCGTCTGGAACTGCCGCATCGTGACTGCCAGCCGAGTCCGTGAGTATTCCCAGTATTCACCACGCCTAGCTGCGGCGCAGGGCATGGAACGAATGTCTAACTACGACTGCTGCGTCTATCCAGCATGTACGCGTCCACTTGTACTCAACTGGAACTGGAATCGGTTACGTTCTGTTATGACACGCGCCGGTGTGGAGGTCGCTGACCAGAATCCCCAAACAGAAACAGAACCTCCCGTGTCAAACATGGCCGACACTGCCGATGGTTTCCGGCGGTCAGGTGGAGGCGACCCACCCACCGGAAGTGAGCAGCACGCAAACACGTGCTCGTGCCCCGTCAGCTGAACAGGTCATCCATCCATCCGCTTCCGCCAAAACATGATTCGGAGCGTTCGCCTTCGCCCAGTTGCCTCCATCGCCGCCACAGAATCCCTGAAGCGTGACCGGTCACGATCCATAAAATCTGACTGGACTGCTGTGAAAACAGACCACACTCATTGGTCTGAACATGCAATTTTCCGGACCACCATTCATGACAGACATCACCCAATCGTTTTCATATCAGTAGCACAACATTTACATTTCCAATTGACCACTTGATATATTTTCTTATTCGTAACTCTTTTTCACATACGTAAATAATTGTTCATACATTTAATTTCATACATCTATGATCGTTTCCAACAGAATCAAGCAGTTCACGAGTCAAACCATCAGATAAATGGTATAGAATCAAATTTGTTGAAGGAACCAATTCAGACACTCTCCCTGCCAAAGAATTTCAAACTATTTTGCCCGTTTACATTTCATTCATCACACGTTACCTTATTCGCAATGTGGTATCAATTAAATTTTCAGATTTCCTTTTCATTGCTTCTTCGCGGTCATTATCTCTGGCATTTATAGAAGACAACGTCCCTTGAAATTCCTCTCGACCGCTGAAATACGTTTGATGATCCACTTGCGAATGATCAATTCATAGATGACTTTGGACGAATCGCGTGATTACGTTTGGAAGGCACTATTTCGTGTGGTGCATTTGATTCTGGCGATTACTTTTTTATCATTTTTGCCATCTTTTAGGCATAAACAGAACATGAACGAAGGCCGCTTGAAGTTAGGAGGCCTGTTGGAAAAGTGAAAGGTCCAGTCACAATACCACGGATAGAAGAATCACCACCGACCTTACGAGATTTCCAATAATTGCAACAATGTAATAGCAATTAAGAAGAAAGCAATTTGGCCTCCGCAATTGAGTGCCATCACAAGATCACTTCCCTCAGACATGATCTCCCGCAGTGAGCAATCGACACTCGAAATAATTGCGGAAGATTTCACTTTCTAAAAATTACGAACGAAATGGCAAATCCTTTCCATTAATCTTCCAATAGCTGTATCCAATACCCAGGTCTCCAGTTGTGAGGAGTCTATTTAGTTTCTCTAGGTATCCAGTAAGTTTGTCATTTGACTCAAATAGTTGCATACCTTGGATTAAAGGAGAAACCATAGTAAAAAGTAATGTTTAGTGGATCGCATAATAGTGTTTATGATAAGTATGGAACCAACTGCACACATGTAAATAATGTGTGTTGTTATAACATTACTTATCCAAAACAGGGTGGGTCCGATAGGACCGAATCCGTCATGGACAAAAAAGGCTGTTTTAGTACGATAACACAGAAAACGAGGTCGTCCGATAGCACCGAAAATATTCCGATAGAGTTGAAAAATAAACTTTACGTCCATAAATTAATGTATGAATAATAGTTTGCAGCACGCATAGCACGCTTGAGTTCTATCTCTATTATAAATATTACAACCACATATATAAGTTTTTATTTTTTTTAAATCGGGTTTAACCATTAACATAGTATCCTGGCAATAATAAATTCACAGCTATATATAATTTTTAACACAAGTCTAAATTGGTTTGTTAATAACATGAAGAAGTAGTGCTTAATATTTGTAAATATAGTACGTAACCAGGCCTATCAAGTTTTATATTGATTAATTATTCTTGTTCACTTTAAGATATAGAATAAAAAATACCTTTCAAAAATTAAATGTAAAAAAATAAATCGATATTACAGAGGAGGACTCGGCGTAATGTAACCAAAAGTCTTTCAACAAACCAAAACATAATAGCATTTTCATCACATTCATCTGTTACTATATCACATGTCAAAAAACTCACACGATTGTTTCCTGTTTGGTTACTTGGTTTGTTTACAATCTTGTTTATTCTTCGATTTTCTCGTTGCCATAATGGTTACCCCCACAGGAGTACAGTACAAATATTAAAAAGTGTTATTTTCATATTTTATTTGGATTTTTTTTCACTTAAAAAGAGAGTTCTTCCTTTATTCATTGATCCATTATTTGTGTTTATGAACAAAACCATCTAATGTAATGAAATATAAAGATATACAAAAGCAATTATATATACGCGAAAATAAAAATAAGAAAACTAAATCGATAAAAATAATAAAAACACTCACACAAAAATCAAACAAATCAATCAGAACAGAGACATGGAACTGAATCGATAAAATAATGAAAACGCTCACACAAAAATCAAACAAACCAACAGAACAGAGACATGAAACTTAATCGATAAAAATAATGAAAACGCTCACACAAAAATGAAGCAAACCACGTAGAACAGAGACATGGAACTGAATCGATAAAAATGATGAAAACGCTTTCACAAAAATGAAACAAAACAATAAAAACAGAGACATGAAACTTAATCGATACAAATAATGAAAACGCTCACACAAAAATGAAACAAACCAATCAGAACAGAGACATGGAACTGAATCGATAAAAATGTTGAAAACGCTTTCACAAAAATGAAACAAAACAATAAAAACAGAGACATGAAACTTAATCGATAAAAATAATGAAAACGCTCACACAAAAATGAAACAAACCACGCAGAACAGAGACATGGAACTGAATCGATAAAAATTATGAAAACGCTTTCACAAAAATGAAACAAAACAATATAAACAGAGACATGAAACTTAATCGATAAAAATAATGAAAATAATGAACACAAAAAAAAACAAACCAATCAAAACAGAGACATGCGACAAAATAAAACTCTAAACTCACCAGAGTGTTTAACATCTTGGCGGCCTAGTTCCGGGGTACCTGAAACAATAACATAAATAAATAACCCAAGGTTCAGTGTTTAACTTTCCAGTGCTTACATGACGACTGAAATAGTGCAATCAAGCGAACCGTTAATGGAAAGTGAATGACTGGAAATTGTCCCGGGTTATTGCAGGAAAAACAATTTCAGTGCACAATACTAGATATTTAATCGCAAGTAGCCGTATAATGTTGCGACAGTAATACTCGTAAAAGCGTTTCCTTGAGAAATGGAGAAAATGCTGATTACAGTTTTTACCATCGTAAACACTTTGCTTAAGACTTGTCGTATACATTCAACAATATAACACTGTTGTGGTCGTTTCGTATCACATAATAACTAACGTTGAAACCTTTCTGAGAGAGATATTCTGAACGTTAGTCCTAATTCAAAACTGCAACTGACGTAAATTACGTAATTCTTATATTTAATATCTTAGTTTTTTTTTCACAAACATTTTAAATCTTTTAATTATTGCGTACTGTTAAGAAAAAAATTTGGAATCTGAATAAACACCTTAAATATAGTGATTTTGTTACGCAAACGTTATAAAACACTATTTCCCATGCGTAACACAACGCAGAGACTCTATAATTTCTCCAATAATTTCTCTAAAAACAAGAAACAATTAAACACCAAACACGCTCCAAATGTGTGCAAGTAAACGTACACTTCGGTTCCGGTTACTTTGAAAGTTTAATCCTTCATTTACTGGAAGAGTTGTTCTGGACATTCAGATCTCCTGTAAACTTTCGTTTTGCGGTTAACCAATTCAGTTATAGACACAGAAGTAATAACTAGGACACACAACAGTGCCACAGGGTGGGAGTTCCTGAATGTAACCTACGTCCTGCTCCTTTTATACACACATAACGGCACGTTGTAGGAGCTCCAACATAAGTCTACAACAGTCATTCTCTTCCTGCTCAACTACACTGGCGGGAAGCTCCCATCCATTAAACTGTTTTGGGCGATCTCCTCGAGTAGACACCGGACACGGAAGTCACTCAGAGGAACATTGTGAAGTAGTGGACACAAGCGGAACGTCGGAACTGGATGGTAGGGCTGGTTGGACACGGAACGATTGTACAATCGGATTCAGATTGGGCATTTCCCAGCATTACCCGGCTCTCATATCCGCTGGGGTTTACTCCAGTGGGACCATGGTGGCAGGTGCTGGCATTCTTCCAAGAAAGGACCAACGGCTGCTATCCTGGAAATAAGGCAGAAGAGTTCTCATAAAGGTCGGATCAGCTCAACAGGAAAAAGGTAAACAGAAACGAAACAGGATTACTACAGTAAGCACACAATCTTCAACAGCTGCCGGAATTTCAAGGGAGACTCGCTATACAATCAACATTAATAAGAATGTCTCCATCCACCTTCATTTTTGTCCCTTTTTCCAGTGGGTAAAAGGGACAAAACATCCTTAATCGGATTAAAGGAAGCCCCGGCGCCACCATCGCCTATTCCACCTGGCCCAGACTTGTCTCCACACTCACTTTCATTCTGCAAAGGCGAAAACCAAACAACTGACTAACCACTTCTCAATCCAAGATCCCACTTTTCTGTAGATGGTCTCAAAACAGCATCCAAAACTTTGCAAAACTGGACTGATGAAAACAGATCATTCTGCATTACACCACTACCCTCATAAAAACTTGCATCCACTTCAAACACCATCGAAGCTCTTGGGAGTTTGAGATGTACTTTGGAAACCAATTTGGCACTCCAAACTCTGCCAAAACGTTGGCACTGCCAGAGTGGCTTACGTTGTAAAATGCCAAAGCGAACTCTAGAATGTTCAGTTTAGGTCCAGTTCACATCCTTTTATTGCAGCGTCTGGTATCTGACGCTGTCTCAAGACTTGACTCCTGGAATCTGAAGTCATGTTGGTCTGAAGAGATCCAAAGAAAGTGAACGAATAAGAAGCTCAAAACGAAACAATTACGTCAGAGACACCTATAAATAGGTGAAGAGGTATTCTCCTCATTGTCTCATCAGGTGCACAATTGAGTGCACTACGATGTGATAGACACGATCTCTAAGCACGGTGGAGCAACCGAGTTTTCTACACATAGTGTAGCTATGGTAGGAAGGGTTGATTCAATTGAATTCTAGAAATGCAAAATGAAGCTGGTAAGAAGCTGCGCCTCCGACAAGAAAACGATTCACATATCACGGGTCTCATGGAGATCCCCTTATCACGTTCCTACCCAAGCCTCATAATGAGAGCTAATGAGTCGTATAAGAGCGATTTTTCACGGGTCTCATGGAGATTCCCTTATCACGTTCCTACCCAAGCCTCATAATGAGAGCTAATGAGTCGTGTAAGAGCGATTTTTGAACAACGAGCGTTTTCATTTTAGTGAAGATAGTCGATAAGTTCATTGTATCTTACGAAAAATATATATTCAAATCTTAATAAGGCTTAAATCTTTGAAACCAGATTACGATTCGAATCACCGCTGACAAAACTACCGTGCATGTTCATGGGTGTACACCGAAGTTTTTTTTAAGTTAGGACACATTTATGAGGTCTTAAAGCTCAAATATTACCAGTGGATAAATTCCTAACTCTATTTTTGCAGGATATTTTATCCTTCTTAAACCACCGAGTGAATTAGCCTCCCCCCTTCGAAGTTATTATTGATATAATAAAATATCGCTGTGTGAAACCTCTACTACATAGACCTAATACAAGTTTTGGCGAGGATCTGTTTATCGTGTTAATAACCAATTCGCAGTTTAATGGCTTAATACAATAATTAATCATCTTTGTTTATTATGCTGCATCAGTAAAATAATAAAAAAATTGACAGAACTATAAAAGAACCTTTTAACCTCTTGAAACTAGTTAAAAACCCTTTAAATGAATATAATTTATATACTATGGCAATTCGTATATCCCATAATATATTCTACTGAAAGCCCAATAATTTCAACAAATTTAGGTCAATTCTTAAGTAAGTATAAATTAAGTAAAAAATCAGGAAATATGGATTCTTATCAAAGAAAAAAATACTCGTGTAAACGTGTGTTCAAATATTTAGGGATTTTGTTCTACACATGAAAATGAGCAAAAAGGTCCAGTATGAAAGTATGTCCTAAAACCTTTAGTTTTCCGTCTATCTGTCTGTATGCGTTTATTATAAAAAATATGTATATTTTGTAACAGTTACGATAAAGTTATGAAACTTGAGAACTGTATTAACATTTGGTAGACCTTTTTTAAAATAGAATATTAACAAAATCCTTTTAACCGTTTCAAAGGATTTCGTTGGAAAAAGTACCGTTGGAATTATCTATACCAGCTTTTTTGTTATTTGACTTTAAAAATAAACGCCATTTTGAAACGGATACAAGGATTTTGTTAATATTTTATTTTCAAAAAGTTCTACCAAAGATTAATACAGTTCTCAACTTTCGTAACTTTATCTTAACTGGTTCAAAAGATATAATTTTTTTTATAAAAAAACACATACAGACAGATGACGGAAAACAAAATGTTTTAGAACACACCTTCATATGAACTTTCTTGCTCATTTTTGTGTGTAAAACAAAATTCCGAAAGTAATGGAAAACTTTTACTGTATTAATAATGTATACCGCGATATGTTTTTTTTTTTTTTTAATTTGATTATAAGTGACCTAAATTAATTATAATATATTTAAACGTTTCCAACGGTACGAAGCAGGAAGGGACCGTTCCAATATTTTCACAGCAAGGAATCGACACAACGTTTTGAATTAGTTTTTTCCTGGCCAGTAAAATACATCCGCTTTCCATCACGTATAACTCTGAAAACACAATACCGGTTCCAAAAAAGCTGGAGCCTTTTTGTTCCGCGTTCGTTTTCTAGTCTTGTAAGGGGGTGCTGAAGACGAATCGTCCAGCTACACTAAGGGATATCTGTCAGCCAGGATTGGTTCGGCCAATCGTTCGGTTGACCGAGTCAGCAGCCTGGTCCACGACCTCCGCCGCCGCCTCTTATGCAACAGTCCTGCCGACAAGATTTACAAGAGTCGCGGGGAAAGCGATACTTGTTCATGTCCGCCACTTTCACACACCCGTCTGGGCCGGCTCAACTTGACTTTCGATCCGAGGGCAGCTTCCGTGTTCACCCACAGACCGAGGCCCAGACAGGAAGTGGCGGGGAGACCGTGGACTCAGCCGGTCGAAGTTATTGTGCTTCAAAAAAAAACTTACTTGACTGATTTCTGACTTCCAACCCTTTTGACGAATCCGGCACTGCCTGTCTGTCGGGTACAAGATTATACCTTCGATTATTGGCTGAGCGTTAGGGAAGCCTATCACTCAAGGAGCTAGAAAAATTTCATTTCTGTCCGCCCGAACTGTCTGCCCGCACAATGTATCGGAAACTTAGACTTGAAATTGTGCGCGAAGAAGAAAGTGTTTCTATATGAGAAACACTGAATTCGAAGACGTTGCATGTCACTCTACAGGATCTGGATAAGTGTTAGCGAATATTTTTAAAACTGGTCTTTTGATTAATCATGATGACAACGAGACAATAGCAGAAATACATGTAACGGATTAACGCGTTTGCCTAATTACCCAACACATGCAACATTTTATGGCGACTTGATTTTTATTATTTCAAAACTGATAGAAAACCCGATTTGATGAACAAAAGTGTGGATATACTCGTATATTTAGAGAGACGACAGGTTTCATATGTAGACTTATAATAATAATAATACTCTTTATTGCATTAACAATAGTTACAATTGCATTGCATGCGTCATAAAATGGAATTTAAGTTGAAACTTAAATTGAAACTTTCAAAATAAAACCATCATAAATTATTAGGCCTATTTTTTATAATTACAGTATGTCATAAAGATGTCATTCGGTCATTGGGTTATGTGTTAATACTCTTGAATAACTTCATTAATTTCTAATGTTTTCATCCCAGCGGCCCATTATGAACTCATCAACAGAGTAAAATGCCTTTGACACCAGGAAGTGTTTTAGTCGAGCTTTAAATTGATTGGGAGTTGAATAAAATAAACTAAGTTGTAAGTTTGTACGTTTTCTCTGGTTTAAAAAAGACTACAACAAAACCTGATGACATTGCTTCAGTTTATGTTACTTCTCCTATATCAGATCCAAAGACACTTTTAGTATTGTAAAACGAAATTGGTGCATTGATGTTTGGTGCTATTAGTAAGACTCACAATGTCACTGATTCTACAAACTAAGGGGATTGTACCTTTTCTTAATTTAAAGAAGGTTTCAACTAAACCTGATGACGATGCATCGGTTCATGTTACTTCTCCTATATCAGATCCAAAGACACTTGTAGTATTGTAAAAACGAAATTGGTGCATTGATTTTTTTGTGCTATTAGTAAGACTTACAATGTCACTGATTCTACAAACTAAGGGGGTTGTATCTTTTTCTTACTTTAAAGAAAGCTACAACTAAACCTGATGACGTTGCATCAGTTCATGTTACTTCTCCTATATCAGATCCAAAGACACTTGTAGTATTGTAAAACGAAATTGGTGCATTGATTTTGGTACTATTAGGGATTTACAATGTCACTGATTCTACAAACTAAGTGGGTTGTATCTTTTCTTACTTTAAAGAAAGCTACAACTAAACCTGATGACGTTGCATCAGTTCATGTTACTTCTCCTATATCAGATCCAAAGACACTTGTAGTATTGTAAAACGAAATTGGTGCATTGATGTTTGGTGCTATTAGTAAGACTCACAATGTCACTGATTCTACAAACTAAGGGGGTTGTATCTTTTCTTAATTTAAAGGAGGTTACAACTAAACCTGATGACGTTGCATCAGTTCATGTTACTTCTCCTATATCAGACCCCAAAGACACTTGTAGTATTGTAAAACGAAATTGGTGCATTGATGTTTGGTGCTATTAGTAAGACTCACAATGTCACTGATTCTACAAACTAAGTGGGTTGTATCTTTTCTTACTTTAAAGAAAGCTACAACTAAACCTGATGACGTTGCATCAGTTCATGTTACTTCTCCTATATCAGATCCAAAGACACTTGTGGTATTGTCAAACGAAATTGGTGCATTGATTTTTGGTGCTATTAGTAAGACTCACAATGTCACTGTTTCTACAAACTAATGGCTTAGTACCTCTCCTTAGTTTAAAAAAAGGCTGCAACAAAACCAGATGACGTTGCATCACTCCACACTACTTCAATTATACCTGATCGACACCATTTGTGGCGTACGATTCGCGCTGGCGATGTTACAGTCCGGCCTACAGTGATAAACCTGCACTATTATTCCTAACCTGTTAAGTTATGGGACTCGGAACGCCACCGGTCGCCAGTCCTTCCTCGGTTTACTGCCAAATAATTGTTGCTTTAATCGAGCTCGTTAAGTGGCGGGCTCTTTTTCAGCGGCGGCCTCTCTGTGTTTAAATGAAATAAAGGCTGTAAAGTCGCGGGCCGGCCTCACCGTGGCACCGGCAACCGCCGAACAAATTACCTCACTGGGTTTGCCACTTGAGTCGTTAAGTGGCCTTGTTAATGGTGGGAAATTAAACGGGCCACTGGAGAATTGTGGGGATCCCCTACGTACGTTCGGAGTTAATACCAACACTTGTATAGTGACAAGTTATCGGTCTGCCCTGTCACTGTTATAAAAGATCCAACACCTCCAAGATCTTCTATGGATAACACTAATAAATAACAACAAACTGTAAAAGTTAAATTTATACGCCCTTTATTTACATTTCGAATTATAATATATGTCTGCAGAAAAATCTACGTTTGTCAGGCTCTGAACATATTACGAGTATAAATTCAAACATGGAAAAGTCTGGGGTAATACAAAAATCATTTCCTAAAATCCAAGAATAATATGAGAAGAAGACAAACTTCAACACAACAACGAAGACAACATCAAATTATCAAAAAATTTGGCAGACTGTGATAAAGATCCCGTCGGTTATATGTTAGACAATCCCAACAAATCTCCGTTGCTGTCACTAAACGGATATGTATTATAGGCCCTGCCAGTTTTGGCGATTTTTTACGGCTTTAGCCAATCACGAAAAACCTCCGCCCCTGTCACTAAACGGATAGGTATTATAGGCCCTGCCAGTTTTGTGTGTATTATAATTATAAGGTTCTGCCAAGTTTTGGTTGAGATGACTCATTGTCAAGGTACGGTAAAATTCCATGTTCTTGACCGTCCCTTGTGAACAAAGAAGATTCAAACACAAACAGATCACTTAGATTCGTGACTACGACCAGTGAACAGAATTCATTAGTGAAACGCTATAACCGCTAACAGGGAAGCCAAATCATAAGAAATATTAAAAATATACGTTACAAAAATATATTCCTCCATAGCTCACATATAAAACGACAGTTTATACCGTTCCATAGTATAATTAATCTGATGGACTGTGGGAAGCTCCTGCATTATTACAAGCACTAATTCCCCTCTGTTCTTCTTAGAATTGAAACCAAGTCTCGCCTGGCTGTTCAACACAACCGCCCCGCTCTCGGTCCGCGTTTTCGAAGATGAGTGAATTTAAATTCAGAAAAATAAAATAAAACTTCCTATTACAATGATAATTTCTGAAGCGTATCCAGAGAGGACGAGAGGCTTTTTCTCCAAGCTGTTTGAAACATACCGATATAATGGATATCAAAGGATCCAACAGACAGATCACATAGACAAATATGAGCCTTTTGACCCTTCAATAGGGTTCTTCCTGAATTAACATGTACCAAGATTTAATCCTTAAGATCTTTCTATTCAATGGTTATCGTACAGACGGTCGGACCACCTTTTCATCTTTTGACCCCTACATTAAGAGTTCTTTCTTGGACCTAGACTATCAAGTCTCAAGTTCCTTAGATCTTTCTATTTATCGCTGAAAAGGACGGTCCGCCCTTTGACTTTTTGAACCTAGTCAATAGGGTTCTTCCTTAGTACCAACTTTTAGCCTCTAACACCTTTTTATTTAAGAGGTATAGCACAGAAGGACGACCCACCCTTTGACTTTTTGACCCTAATCAATAGGGTTCTTCTTTGGTACCAAGTGTCAATTGTCTAGGCATCCAGGATTCAGATGAACGATCGGACACCGAAACCTACCGAGATGAAACCATCCTCACACTACGGCGTTTATAAAGCTTACCGAAGACACTTGCCAACCTTTCACTACAGGGTACACTTATCATCTTGGTGTAGTGTCAATATCCCTTTTCTAAAATGCTGCAGCGAATGATTTTGCTTTTGCATTCGTAGCGAATGCTTTACATCCTCCACGGTCATATTCCGGCAGTAAAAACTTTCCACTTATTAACTGCTGAGGCCAATTGCACTTCATGGAGCAAAATCGGTTACAAGTGTTTTGCATCTCACTGGAACCTCTTTTCAAGTTAGACACACGTTGAATGAAAATCAATTTCTCTTTCCAGATCCATTGTTAAACACACATTACAATGCTATATAAATTTTAAGCAAAAACCGATTAGGTTCCTGAAACGTTCAGCAAGAAACGGTGTCTTCTGTTATTAATATGTCTAATAATTTTGCTACCTTACAAAAGACGTTCTAATAAAAATGCACCTCAAAATTTATAGAGTAGCCTTCATGAAACATGAAACAAAGAGTACTCCAGAAATGCCTGCATGGGAAGACTCAAAACCCAACTGATTCTTTCGATAATGACGTTTTATGGTCACGGACACAAAAACTAGTCTTTAGCACTTGAAATAATCAAAATAGAAGTTTGGGATTCTATAGTAACTTACAACTCTGGTTACTCAGGTATGGTAAACGTGTTGCAAGAACCCTTTAGCGAGGCTGATGCAAACCGTGCACTTAGACTAAAGGCACTTGATCAAATGCGGCAAATAGAAACCAATATAAAACTGAGGGGGTAAACAAACAGGCCAGCGTAGCAGCAAGAACTAAGAAGAGGAAGCTGGAAGACATGGCAGAAGAAGAAGAGCTTTATATCCCTGGAATCGATTGTGGTGGTGCCTGAATACAGATACGGCTTAATTTCCCGAAAACTTTTCAACTTCAGCTACACTTTTTCGAATGTATTTCCTTGATGTTTTCACCACATATTTCTTTCGTCAACTTTTGCATGGTACACCTGCATTTACTGTATAATAACCATTAAAACAAAAATGTGTGTATATATATATATATTTACTTTTAACTAATATCAAAGTTTTTCATGCAAATTTTATTAAAAACACACACATACACACACACACGTATTACAAAATCCTGAAGTTGAACTTAATTTTAGGTATAGTAGCTAGTTTACAGTAACAACATGTAAAGAAGTTTGGTTTACCTGACTACATAGTAGTTTTTTTTTTAAATAAATGGAACCAAAATATGACAAATTTTACGTTAGGTTGAATTAGACGACAGAGCCCCCTTAAAGCCAAAGAGCTTAATTGCGTCCAAATGGTGTTATTCTAATTGCTTTGATTGTTCATTTGATTGTATTGGTTACACAAGAGATAACTCATTCAATGCTGCAAAATTGAGGCACGGCAAGAGTGAGCGCTCGGACTGCCCTCTGTAGAGTGAGCAGTCAGAGGTCAGTGGTCAGGTACCAAATATTTGAACGGTACGTGGCGCAGCCTAGCGCCGGACCTCAGTACTAACTGAAATAATCCCCTGGACCTGAGCACACCTCGTCTATATAAATTATTTATCTCATCCGTAACCAATACAATCAAAGGTACTAACAAAATTATTAAGATCTTATTGCCTGGAGCCCAAATTCCGCAAACTCTGCGATTAAAAGCCTTACTGTGAACGGAATTCCTTCAGCATTGTATTACGGCTAACGCATCAATCCACACGTACAGATGAGTTGTATATATGGTTCTCTTCCGCAAACGACATTCAATTTCTCTCAAGAGAAAGCAGTGGCATCCCTAGCTGACCACCAACTACCAAATAAGTGCAGAAGACCGTTTCAGCCATACTAGTAGCATTTCCGCACAATCTAGGTTGTGGACATCAAAGTCAGCTTTCAACTATCTACACATTGCAATCGTGGTATAGTTAGAGATGGCTGAACGGTAAGGCGTAGAACTAACCGGAAGGAATGCTGATTTTGTTCAACAATGAATTTACTAAATTTAACCCCAGAATGCATTATGCGACCTATTTTGCTCTAAATTTCCCAATGATGACGAAGACATTGGCTCGAAGATTTAGTCAGCATTGTTAGTGCAGCTTGGACACGAAAAGATCCCATTATATGTTGTAAAATGCATCCCGTTTCGTGAGGTGTTACAGACTGTCCTTGTAAAATTGATAATACATTTAAATAGTAACTTAACTATAAAGTATTATGTACCAAGTTTTTTGCAAAGAACTGTCGTTTTAGACTGTGTAACTATGAAGTTAGAAAAAAACAATTTCTTAGTTTAGAAATTAAAAACCCATAAAATAAAAACAAAATTTGCAATAAAGTATGCACATGTATTTGAAATATTAAATATATTTAAAATCAGAATTTCCAAATTGTAGGAGATTTTGTCCGAAGATAGAAATGTATAGTGTTGAACTGTTTATATTAATAATTTTTATAAATAAGTGCGCATTTGAAACTGTTTCTAACTTTCCGTAGTTATATAACACATTGTTATAACAATGTTCTTACTTTTTATACTATACTAAACAGAGTATCGATACAACATTTAGAATAGCCTACTCGTAGCAAATTTTTCCATGAACATAGAAATATACATTTCTTTAAGTTTTTTTAGCAATTCATAATATTTACGTATATCGAGGAAAGTCAAAATAGTGATTATTTGTTATGTGAAACATACACAATATTTACATGCAATAATATCACTTCTAACAATTATTAGTAACTACGTAAAAACGAAAACAAGGACAAAATATACTGTAAACAGCTAAATTCACACGTTTGTATCTGAGCAATAACAAACAATGCAAGCACACTTCGCTGGTAACAAAAGGTTATAACAATTATATAGACTAATGTTTGGTACAGAGTACAAGAAACCGAATGGCCCACTAAACATTAAAAAAAACTCATTTGCCTTTCGAACGGTATAGGTTAGAATGCGATTTGATCGGCATTGGCGTCGGCAAAATCAGTTTTAAGACATGAATGTTTATCATCAAAATTTTTATGATGACGTTTAAGTGAAAGTAAAAAATAATGATGATGGACGCTTGGAGGATTAAATTTAGAGTGGAAAATTTAAACGAGGTGTCGCAAATCAATCGGATTCACCATCAGAGATTCTTCAGATGCAGAATCCGAATTCCTACGTAATCATCAAGTCCCTCTAATGCAGGTACACAGCAAGAGAATTACACCATTATATACACCGTTTCTAAGCCCACCTCTTGCTCTTAGCCAGTTTAATTGGCGAGAGAATGTCAGCGTACTCCAAATGAGATGCCTTCCCGCCAGATCGAGTTACGCTGATGTGAAGGTTACGCCCCAAGTCTAGCCTGTCACCGCCACCTCCTGTCAGCCAAGGTTACAAATGTGTACAACCTGTCACCTGCTATCGAAGTAGGTCATCCTTCGACCTTTGGCAACTCGACACTCCTGCTGAGCTATGAACAGTCATGCTTCCCTTCTAATTATCCGGCCTTAGTCATGTCTTTAATGTGAAACTTGTAATACAACTGCCTTAATACACGCTCCATAGATTTAAAAATGATGTGCCAAGAACAAAGGTTGCGTCGATCAGATCTATAAGGCAACTTTAAAAGGAAAAGCCACAGATTTTTTTTGTTCTCTTTGCGCTGCTTCCGGAGTGACAGGATATTCTGGATGGGTAAGGTTGAGGGTAGGGTCCGCCTCCTATCAAGAGCCACGAGGAAGGATTTAGGGCACTAATCTCGAGTCATATCCCTTAGGAAGAAGGAGAAGCCAGCTCTGAAGCAGCCTCTCCAGTCAAAGCAGGCAGGGGTGGCACACCCTTATATTGAGGCTAGCAAGAACATCTGGCACTTAGGGAAGAACTCCCACCAACTCCAACAGCCATACCCTGCAGTAGACTAGACCTATCGAATTACCCTTGCTCCTCTAAATTTCGACATTTGCTGTTAGTGATGTGCCGCTCATAAGGGTGCCCATATTTTATGAAATGCGGCCAGTGCAGTTCCACAGAAAGTTCCATTTTGAGCAGTTTACTCTAGATTTTGTGAAATGCGGCCAAAGCGGTTCCACGGGAGGGTCGACGGCCGTTGCCGCTACCATTGCAACACGCTAGCAAACAAGACACGCAAATCCCGGAGTGATCCCAGTGGCGGGAAGGTGACTACTGGTAGTTCCCGGGTCTGGGTGCGTGTGACTAAGTGGTCACTGGTCATCGCCTCCAGGCCTGCCACTGACCGCGGTCATCTAGGCTCCGGATGAGAACTCTCCGCGAGGATTTCCCAGGCTCCTAACAAGGGTATGCGGTCAAATGCCCCGTTATTCACTAATCTGATTCCATAATAACAATTGCCTTATACGTTAGCAAATACTGACTCCTAAGTCTTAATATACCAATGTATAAAGGTCATCAATAATATATTGATAATAAGAATGTTATTGACTAAGCGTTAGCGCAGAGGCTAGAAAATGTAATTTTTCTGCCCTTCTGTCCATAGGAAATGACACCTGAAAGTTAGTCTGAACTTTAATTTCTATGTGGGCAACAGTAAGTTCGATGGTGGGGCGGTCACTTCATGGGATTAAGCTGGGTGTGGTAGCAAATACATTTACATTCGTTTTCTGGGTAGAGAAAAAAGCTGAATACATAAATTAGTGAAAAATCTGACTACAATAATATGATACCATATTTTAATGTGTGACACATCATCAAGTGTAGCTTATTCATACAACAGAGAGAAAATAATAGAGTTGAATGTAAATCTTAAAAGTAGGTGATAAGATTAATTTCAGCGCACTCTTTCGTTGCACTCACCTTACTCCACAATTAAAATATACTAAATAGTCATAGCTTGTGAAAAAGAGCTTATATTTTATAACACATTCAGCTTTGTTCATTCTAAATCTATATTATATAATCTACATCTTCTGACATGATAAATCTCAATATCCCTTCAACCCGGCAAGAGGAATAGTCATTAATGTAAATTAATTCGTAAAATCTCATATTTCTTGTAGTTTTTTTTAATAAACCACCGTAAATACTAAAATCGATTTTGAAAGTGGCGATTTCACAGATTGCATTAACTACAGACCAATAGCATTAACTTCAACAATAATCAAAATATTAGAAAAAACACGTTATTTGACTTTGTTCATAAAAAAATAGTCAAATAATGTATTTGGGATTGGAAAATAAAGTTTTAGTGATGATAAATTAATTAAATCGCTATCTTATGCAATAATTTCGCTGGATAGTAGCACAAAATTTAATAGGGCCTTCATCGGATCTTGTAAGCCTTCGATATAATCATCACAAAAAATTGCTTTAAACCATTACCAATAGAACACAAATCGTTACTACATAATGCACGAATATGATGGGGGTTTATCGATGAACACGGGTGTATTTTGCGTTTCCTTTTAAATTCAGTAAAAACTAATACAAAATACAACGGTTGTTAGCCAACAACGGTGGCAAATCTCCAATCCTGTTTATCAGTTTCGACAAACTTTTATCACACACTCATGAACGCCGCAGATCACAAAGGCCGACGTGTACAACACTAACTGAAACAGCTTACATGAAACATAGACAGCTGATTGCGCCAAGGTCACTCCAGTGATTGACAGTTATACCGCACTGGGCGCCTGTTAACTGTTGTTTACATACGTACGACTCCCCCCCCCCCACAACAAAGCACGTGGGATGATGCAAGCCGAAGCACCATGGTGAAGATGATGACACTCACGACGTTACACAACTAAAGGTCACATCACGGTTCACCGTTGCCCGCAGCGAGCTCCCACAAGCCGGGCATTACGGGCTGTTAACTTCAGCGCGAAACTCCCTCGGTAAAAACGAGTGTGAACATTGATTCCACGGCCGTAGTCAGCAAGGGGGCCTAAGGGGTCCGGACCCCCCCTCAAATGTTTTAATTACTTTTTTAGTTAACGATTACTGTTATTTAAATAATTCAGTATTACAGACATGCATGCACTGTTGAAAGATCGCTCTCAACAAAGAACTTTTTAAAAAACAAAATGGAGCCTTACTCTCTATCCACTGCGGGAAAATATCAGTTGTTGGAGCCCCCCTCCCTCAAATTTTTCCTGACTACGTTCTTGGCCGACTCTGACTCATTGTTGATCTTTAAACTGTTCCTTTCAGTGGATTGGATCTGATCTACCAACCATCAACTTCTTTTTAATAGTAAAATGGATTAATTTTTGCAACGCAATAAACAATCCAATACGAATCTCGTATTAACAATGTATGAATCTTTTTTGATCACTGGCCGATCTTAATTCTTCCCGGCAATCAAAACCAGAAGCTGTGGTATAAAATAGAATCTGGTTTCAACTGAGCAACTTGAACCGTAGACCGCAAGAAGAGAATCCAAGGATTCCTGGAACTACAACCTTCCAGGAGAACCTATACTGGACACAAAAAAAGCGACGTTTCCCACCCTTCTGGGCAACTTGATAGGTCTACTCTACTGCGGGGGATGACTGTTGGAGTGGGCGGGGCTCCCTTAGTGTTAAAGATTGTTGCTAGCCCAAAATGGAGGAAGTGTTGTCCCCCAACCCAGTTTTGATTGAAAGAGGACGAAAACAGAGCTACCACCCTTCTCTCAAGATGACCCGTTTGAGATATTTACCTCCTCCTGGGATCTCAACCTTATCCGTCCTGCATATCCTTCACTCCGGAAACAAGGGCAAAAGTTCTTTTTAGTTCAAAGTGGGGATTCCTCAGTTTCTTTACCGAAGTGAAGAAAACAAAAGGTCTACACGTTATGTTCCATTGTTTGAAACTATAGTATGGACCTACATATTGTGTTACAAATATATAATATATCTTAAAATATATAATATATGTTTTAAGTGCCTGTGATATAGGGTGATCAGATGTAAATTCCTAAAAGGAGGACTTTTGGGGGTGTAAAAGGAGGACATTAAAGTAAAAAAATGAAGACAATATTGAATATTCTTATAAATTTTGCGAAAAACATTTAAATATACAGTATTGTAAAAACGCACATTATAAATTAGTACTGAATTTAAGCAATTATAATGCAATAGAAAAAAATTGAACTCGTTTTGGCATATAAATCGAAAAATCAAATATTATTAAAGAACATATCGATGGATAAAGTATTACCCAAAGCTATTATTTTGTATCTTGCGTAAGATTAAATTAATTATTGTTATAATTTTCCTAGGCGTTATCACTATAACAGAAAAATATATAACGTATTATAACAAAATTAACCTATCATTCATAATACTGTACGTAAAAATAAAATCAAGGGGTAGTAGCGCCAGTGCAGCTGAGCGGATAGAAACAACAGTGAGTCAGTGACACTATAGACAACACTCAACATACAACTGAATCTAACAGCAGTTCACATGCATGGCATTACTTGTGCGCTGCAATAACTTGTCTTGGACTATCTTCATGACTTCGGAAATCCTAAGAATTTTGTAATGTGATGTTACAATTTTCGAACATTTAAGAGTTCCCCAAAAAGCCGGACATTTCACATAATCTTCAAAAGCCTGGAGGACATGTCCTCCTAAAGCCGGACGCCTGGCCACCCTGCCTGGATGGAAAGCGTTTCAGTCGGATTTGTTTGGATCATTCCTTTAATCGGTTCAGGCATCAGTCACTCCAGCGTCACTAATCAGTTACAACCAAAATCTCCGACCGAGGGCTGTTCCGGTTGGCCGAGCAGGCTTAATTATCAATAGATTCGCATTCATCAAACCACCGGCGGTACAAACAATGGCAAGTGGCACACCGGCGAGAACAAAGTCTGATTGATGGGGCTCAGGGTCGGCCGGCACCTGTGCCTTAGTCACGTCGGACAAAGGTGTACCGTTACCGCTAACTACGGCCGCGGTAACTGAACTTTTACGAGTGGAGCCGGGGAGGCATACGCACCGGTGTAAGTTACCGGGACAGCGCGGCGGCGCGGCGGCGGTAACCGCAGCGGTGCCTCGACACGCGTGTCTCTTTGTCCAGGCCACATTACTCGTTACACGCTGAGTACAACCGGGAAGATGTACAAACCGCCGCAGTGAGGTACGATGAACAGAAGAAACAAAAGTAGACCCAACATAGAACCTTGAGGAACTCCAAAAAGTCTGAGAAATATAGGTTATTGTTGTTTCCGATTTTGACACAGTAACCGCCGCATGGAGGTACGATGAACAGAAGAAACAAAAGTGGACCCAACATAGAACCTTGAGGAACTCCCAATAGTCTGAGAAATATAGGTTATTGTTGTTTCAGATTTTGACACAGTAACCGCCGCATGGAGGTACGATGAACAGAAGAAACAAAAGTGGTCACAACATAGAACCTTGAGGAACTCTCAATATCTGAGAAATATAGGTTATTGTTGTTTCCGATTTTGACACAGTAACCGCCGCATGGAGGTACGATGAACAGAAGAAACAAAAGTGGACCCAACATAGAACCTTGAGGAACTCCCAATAATCTGAGAAATATAGGTCATTGTTATTCCCAATTTTGACACACTGGACACGGTCACTCAGATACGGTTGGAAAGATTCAAATGCGGTATACCACAAACGAACGATTCATATGGGTTAGGGTAGGGTTAAAATTGTTTAATTTCAAAGTCACGATCCTTTAAGAACAGACTGTACTGTCGGGTATCTCGATTATAGCTCCATAATAAAAAAGGCCTCAAGCACTATTACGACCTCATTTTTGTTAGTGTAATCATGGAAGCTGTCTTAATTAAGAGTTACTTAATTAATACGTATCCAAGCGTATTTTAGGGTTTTTTATATTTTGTAGGGCATTCATAATAAATTTCAAACTGTTTTAGATACTTTATCGTTTATATATAAAAAAGAATAGACTATAAAAGAACTATAAATCTGCCATCATAATAAGTGATAAGACTTAAATTACTCAAATCCTATAGATATACATACTTCATCGTTGAACTTTATCCAGCCTGCATGTAAACACATAAACTGATATAACGGAATATTGAAGTACCCAATACGATGTAACACCAAGCAATCCACCAAATATCACATGTTAAAATGTCATATAAGTGTACTCAAGTCTACAATAATAATAACCTTCATTGCGTCAACAGTAACAAAATTGCTTGCATGGGTGAGTTACTTTAATTACTACACGGAGAGAGTCCGTAGTACGCGCCAGATATTTCAGGACGTAATTCCATGGACCATAATAAAGAAACAATGTCCTATAAAGGCATGTCCTAAAATGCTTCTTTCCCCAGATATCCGCCATTTCGTTTTTTACTAAATAATTTATATCTCGAGAACGGCTTTATCGATTGAGTTCAAATTTTACATATTGCTCATCCTTACAAATATCGTGTCTGCAAAAACATCATTTAGTTCCTATATTCATTTTTTAAATGCTGGCCATATTAATTTTTTAAACGTAAATAACTTCAAAAACAGTAATTTCTTATAAAAATGATCAAGAGCAGTCTTTTTAGCCCGTTTAATTTGATTTCTATAAAAAAAAACAAAATTGCGGATATCTGGAAAAAGAAGCATTTTAGGACATACCTTTATGGAAATTTTTTCATGGAATCACGTCCTGAAATGTCTCCGCACATTACGGATACATCCTTTATACATTCTGCATTAATACCCGTAAGGAATTGTGTAACAGAAATAGTTACATTTATTTTTTCTGTTATTTTCAATAATTTTTATCCCAGTGACCCAACCTGAACTTATCAACGGAGTAAAACGCCTTTGACGCCAGGAGGTGTTTTACTTGAACTGTTTAGAATCACTAACATATTTAATTCTCTCAGGCAGCTTGTTTATTAGTTTCACGCCAACTTGGGGGCAAGTGTTCAAATGCCGTCGTTCTATGTTGTACAATCCGAAAGTTGTCCCTGCCTCTTGACTCGTATTGGTGGACGTCACTCCCTTGGACCTACTCGCATTTGAGTCGACAGTATAGAACGACGTCGAGAACATAGAGACAGGGTAAAGTTAACAATCCAAGCTCCCTGGAGGTGTTTTTGTATGACTCTAAAATTACATTTGTAAATAATTCTGACAGCTTACTTTTGAACCCTAAAAACTAGAGTTTGTATTTCGAACAGCTGCCTTACAATCTCAAGCCGTGCATGTATCAGCCCTATTAGGCCATTTTAATACATCAATGGGACAAAATTTTAAAGGCTGCTCATAACATAAGTACCAAAAGCAACCTTTGATCAGACGCTGTCGATGCGAATATCCCATGTCAGCAATAAATCAAGGTACATTCCAAGGAATTTAACGGATTCAGCTTCTTCCAAGAGAACATCGTCCATCATTGCCGAAGGACGATTTGCTATGTTGTTCGTTGACATCATAGTTACTCTTAAGACCATTACAAAAATTTCGCTCACGCTCACCCAAATCTTCTGGAGTGACATGCACCGTCAACGAACTTTACGTTTCTAACATAGAAAAGAAGATTCGTGCAAAATTTCAACTTTATAGGCAAGTTCGTTCTCGAGATGTTGTGCGGACAGACAGACAGAAATGTTTCTAACCTCTCGAGTGATAGATTGATAGGCTTCGATAACGCTCACCCAATCAAAGGGATTTTGACTATATTTTTCTTTTAAAAATTAGAAACCGCGAGAACCAATCCCACTTCCTTTATTTACTAAACCGACGATATAAGCCAGCATATCTGGTTGTTGCGTGGAAGTTCCCATACATCCCCAGTAGGTTTTTCATTGTCACAGAAATGATATTGTTGAGCTTATCGAGAGATATACTTCGTTAACGCTCAGCTAACAAGGAATAAAAATCCCGACTAAAAAGGTTTTTATCGATGGTGACACGGAATTGTACGCGTAGATTCCCCAGTCATGCCACTTTGATTAAGGAATACACTTGCACATTAGCAGGACAGTGAGTCTGAACGTAACCAAATGGTGATAGGTCTTTTACATTACTAATCGTTGACGCAACGACCCTTTCTGAGAAAATAACAAATAAGACAGGGTCGTTTAGTCTACAGGTCGTTGAGACGACGACACTATTTTGATATTTAACATTTACGCAGGTTCGTTGTTGCAACGACCCATTAAATTGAACGAAAAGGGTCAATTAGTCAACTGGGTTCGCAGCGACAACGCCACTTTTTCCCTGTTTAGTTGAATATTGTCTCAACGACACTAAATTATATTAAATGTTTATATTGAGAGAACCAGGTCCTTTACTCAACCATTGTTTGTGCCAACTGACCAAAATGTAGCAATGTATAAAATATAGTAAGAGGGTCGTTGAGACAACGATTCGTACAGTAAAAGAGCTTCCCCCATCTAAATGTACGCAGTGATCTTAGGTGATAGTAAGGTCTCGAGAATCTCCTGGCACGATTTACCCGTCTCCTGACCTGGCTGGCCTAGCATTCCCTTTTTCGGCCACTGTCTGGTGACACCGCTCTCGATTTCTCAGACTCGCACCTTCTACGGAGGAATCACCTGATTGTCATGCCCCCCTCCCCCCCCCCCCCCCGTAATCTGGCACTGCCCGCGGGCAATGCTTTGAATCCTGATTATGTCCACTACGATCTCACCGGTTCTCCGTGGTGTACGCGACTCCATCTTTCCTATCTGGGAGTCAGTTGAATTCTATAGCTCATGATTTCAACAAATAGTGTGGAAGAAGCATAGAGAGTAAATCTTTCCGAAATCTCTAACTGAATATGAAAATATCCTACTTTTTATTCACAAACGATTAAACTTATATTAAACTGTAATTTTTACATTCCCCTACTACATTCTGGAAATTACCACAACTGTGAATAAAACCCATAGTTTTATTGAACGCTTAGTTATTTTATTGTGTTTTTTTCATATTTAGAACAAATGAACTCGGATTATTAAGGTTTTGTAAAAACCTTTCCTGATGGAATTTTTGTTAACGGAAAATATCAAATTTTTTTAAAATGTTCAACAGTTTTTATACTATTTCATGACAGAAGAATGTTGAATTCTAAATTTATCTCTTGGTGGTTAAATTGCTCTTTACGGTTGGCCAACTGACTTAAGAAATTTATTGCCAATTGAAGACTCTTGGAGCAATTGGAAAAAGTTCTAAATAGTACTAAATGTTAATAAAACAATACTCTTCCAAATGATTTATTTTATATTTGACAAACAAAAAGAACAATAAAAACTCGATTTAAAGTGCATTTATCGCACACAAAATATGGAAGAGTTGAAAAATCTGCTGTAGTTAAGCACTGCATCGAATCAGGACACAGAACATCAATTAAAAATGTTAAATTACTAAAAGAAGTAATAAGACCAATGAACTTAAATGCCACAACACATAAACAGAAATAAAGAACAACTCATAAACAATAAAAAAGGCCCAATTGAAAATTCCAGTCTTCTTTACTCTCAATTTATTCAAAGATTAAACTGTAGTCATATCTAATTTTTCATACTGGCTGAAATATTTCCAAAAGTTTTGTATTTGCATAATTAACCCCATATGGTATTTTAATATTAATTGTAATTAAAAACATGTAAATATGTATTTTTTGAGTCGCCTGATGATGAAACTGGTTTCGAAAGGCCTCGTCCAGAAAGTAAATCATTTGGAAAAGTATTCATTGTTTTATTATTAACATTTAGTACTATTTATTACTAAAGTTCATTTTGTCCGATTTTCATAGTGGATTTTTCTTGAGTAATCGGATTCAAATGTTAATAACGACTAATGATTTGAAAGGTCAATTGGTTTTCGGACAGTTGACATCATTATTGGTTGAATAAAATACTACGATTCGAGCGAGTTGTGAATTATAATATTTTATTGAAATATTTGGAACTGATGTAAAACCGATTAACCGCAGCCCAAGTTGTCTGAGGCAACATCAAAACTACCTCACCACTTCTCACCACCAAATCCGACCCGGGAGGACCAAATGGTCTGGAAGATTCTAACGACACACCCCGACATGTCTGGGACCCTTCTTTTCACCTAAAATCGTTCTTGGTGATCAATAAAACTCAACCAACCGAACCGACTTTTTATCACAATCGAAACACCGGGGCGCCTTTTGAAAAGAGCTTGGGAAAAAACTAAAATTATTCAGGCGAAACAGGGTCCCTTGCGGCAAGGCGGCTACGTAATCATTCGCCGGAATAACCCCCCCCCCCGTCGATTTACAATACCTTTGATCAAATGGATATCCAAAATAATTATAATTACTTAATTTGTATGAAAACCCCTTACACAAAAGGGAGTTCAGTAAGAAGATGATAACCAGCTACACAATACAGAAGTCCAGTGTAAGTATATACGAGTTGATATACATTTTGCGGCCTTTTCACTAACAAGTACACGCCCTAAACAACACGATTTAAATTAATAGCATTCTTCTCAGTTGCCTTGCATTTCAACCATAACGGTTCTTTCTTTGGGTCCAAGCAGTGTGTAGAAAGGTAATTTACAAAACCTTGAGTTTTAACAACGGCGATGTAAACAGATATTCAAACTAATTGGGCGAATTCGTGAAAATTCTAATAAATTCTATCAGGTGACATGGGTTTAGATTATTTAAACAATGCAATCTGTTTCTGGTTAAAATAATATTTTTGGGGTTTCATAGTAATTACAGCCCTTTTAAAATGCTTTTCTACAAACAAGAATTAAATAAACTATTTATTTTATTGTCCTATGGGGAGTGATGGGTATTTGAAGCCAAATTTAGGTTAACGATAAAGATATGGAGTTTTTACAGTACAGTATGTACATGAAAAGTAGCAGGGCGGCTTACTTCTTATTTATAAAAAAGTTTAATTCCTTTAAAAAATTTTTAAAACAAGTAATTCAAAAATAACATTTAATTATATAAAACACCACTCTCTGAAGTTATAACTTATGTATATACAATAAAAAACTAGAATTTTGATCTTCATAAGTTTTAATATAGGCCTGATTACAACGTTGCATTATTTACACAATTTGAATTTTATAATTTTGTAGGTTCATCAAAATAAATAAAAACCTTATAGCATACAGATAAATATCATAAAAACTTAACGCAATTGGTAATGAATTGATTATAAAATAGTCAGTTGCTAAGTACTGCCCAAAGAGACGAACTGACCCCCCCCCCCTGAAATGAAGTCGTCAAGGACCTTTTTAAAACTAAAGAACATCCTTCGAGCTAAATATTCCCTCATCTGAAATTTAAACACACTGACAGTATTGCTATTTCCGATATGTTCTGGAAGTACGTTAAAAGAACCGTAATGGAAAACAAAATTTTTGTCCGACGAAGTTTCGAAATTTTTGGGTAAAATATTTGTTTTGTTTATAGTATTTTAAGTGTGATTCAAAACAGGAAAGTAATGACGATTTTTGAACATGAAGATCAAGGTGTGATAAAACAGGTTTGTCAACGTAAGGAACCAGTGGATCGGAATCGCTTCCGACAACAGTTTTGCCATCTCAGGCTCCAGGCAATCTCTAACGAGAAAACTCTTCTGTACGAGAAAAACTCTTTGAAAGTGTGTGATATTATAATGACCCCAGAAAGTATATCCATAGGTCAATTTTGACTCAAACAAGCTCGTAATAAGCCAGCATAAGAACATCATAAGCGAAGAAGAAGACATCTCAAAATATATTCATATGAATTGAGATGTCTACAAAGGTAGTTAGTTGATATATGTGTTCCACTTTAGAATACAATCATGATGAACACTGAAAATTTTTTTTGAATTTTAGTGGGTACCTAATTGAAAAAATACGTATTTTATTTCATGTGGAGTTCTACAATATGGGTTTTGGACATATATCAAAAGAGGTTGCACCTAGAAAAACAATTCGAGAATTATAATGTCACAATATAAAAATTGTCAGTTGATAATTGGTATCATTAAACCTCAAACTAGTATTGTCTACATAAAAACCTTGAGCAATCGGTTGCAAATAAATTTAATAAGAAGAAAGGCCATTGGTGAACGAAAGAAACAGAAGTGGTCCCAAAATAGAACCTTGAGGAACTCCCAATAGTCTGAGAAATATAGGTTATTGTTGTTCCCAATTAGGACACAATAGACACGGTCAATCAGTTACGGTTTTAACGATTCATATACGGTACCACACAAATACCATTAAGCTGAAGTTTATCCAAGAGAATAGTATATAAAACATGTTTCGTGGACGATTATTAAATTTCATCTACTATTTTTGTACGAGACGTTCTTTCCTGCCCATTACGGGTATGAACCAGCTCGATTGCTTCTGTGTATGTCGGGGCCAACACCGTGTGCAGTAACGCCACGGCCTGCACTCTTGGGTAATGCTTACCTCACCTCGCCGGGTCAGGGGTGAACCTCCTTGTGTCTGATCTCCCGAAGTATCGGAGCCCATGTCGCGGCGTGGAACCCCGCCAGGAGCTTTCATACGGTCGACGTATCCAGCAACCTCTGTGGCGCATATTTCAGTTTCCCAGAAGAGAAATTTAAAGGCGTTATAGGTTGATTAAATAAAACAATTTTAGACAAAAAAACAAACTCATTATATGAAATTACTTACATATTACCATACAATGTTATAGCAGGTGATCGAAATGTCTATCTTGATTTTGTACACACTTCATACGAATAAAAAAAGAATCACACATTTATAGCAATAAAGGTTTATCGTCATTAAGAAGTTCTAATTAGGTTTCTGAGTTCGTCAAGATTTTGCGGTTTTGAAACATAGACAGTCTCCTTTATCAGTGAAAAATCACACAGGGTCAAGTCTGGCGAGCGCGCAGGCCAAACGGGTGTATCATGGCGACCAATCCATTCATTAAATGTGTTATTTAAAAAATCTCAAACTTGGATACCGAAATGTGCTGGGGCACCATCTTGTTGTCAGATGAGCGAATGAATATTGAAAACAGGATTGTTTCTGAGCTCGGGAACTACTACTTCTTGCAACAACCGTGAGTAACTTTGAGTTAACATTTCCTTGAAGAAAATAAGGACCAATCAGTGCAGTACTCGAAATACCTCCCCATACCATAACACCAGGCACATTGAGTTCTGCTTGGATTACGTTGTGAGGATTTAGACCCGACCAGTACACGCAGTTATACCGATTAAACGCGTCCATTTAGTTTGAAACATTCCTCATCACACCACACAATTGATCGCAAGAAATTTGGATCAGCCTCTGAGCGGATAATTATTGTCCACGTAATTCCAATAGCCTATCAGAATCATCCTTGTGAAAGCGCTTGGAGTAAAGATGAGCGGTATGGCTTGAATTTTAATTGCTTTAACATTCTTTACACGCTTCTTCTTCCTATTTCTATTTCAGTAGATGCCTTACGAGTCGATTTACCAGGACTGGCTACAAAACCTTGAGCAACTGCCTGCAGGTTGTTTCCTTGCAAATTGATCGTGGACGACCACACTTCGGGGCATTAAACGCTTCCTGTGTTTTCAAATTTCTTATATAACCTCCGTATATACTGTTCAGTGGGTATCGCGACACATGGATATTTACCACTGAATTCTTCAATTATTATAGCAGTATTTTTATTATGCTTCCACCACAACTGAAGGATGTAAACTCGTTGTTGGGTTGTAAACATTTTAAAAACACACAAACAAATAACAGATGCAAAGAGCGTCACTTTACACTAGCCACTGTAACAGACAACAATGAAGTTACTCCGTGTTGCTGCCAACTTAACATTGTTATCAATCTATCGGAACAAAATACCTCAATACGTGGGGAAACTGACATATGCGCCACCATGTATATTCGCAGTCACGCTTGACAGTATGGTGCTGTTAACAGATGGTTTTAAAAGTAGCAGAAATATTGTTACGATCATTGCCATTATTATTTTTGTTCCTTTCGGGTGTTTAATAAAAATGATTGTGCTAATCGAGTAATTGAGCTTTACGTAATGTTGCAGACTCTTTGGACAAAATCCTCTGCAGCCAACTCCGCTTGTTTGGACATCGCTCCATCGGACACAAGGTCCAGGAAGGCCGAGTGCGGCGAGTGCCCACTGCCCAAGGCTGCCCACTGGACAACACATCTGATCAGCGCGTGATGATTGCCACATGACCGGAGGCCGCAGTAGTAGCTCAGCAGTGACACCACGTGACCAGATAATCACCTCAGTATCCTGTATGGTAATGTTGCAGTACTGCAATCCTTGATGTCACGTGTGGTGAACGGTATAATCCTGCAGCAGCAGCTGCTTCTACTTATAACTAAACATCAAATAAAATAGTTTTTATTGCAGCACCGATATTGTATGGCAAACGTCTTGGTTTTTTAAAATTTCTAACATCCATACAACATTACACACTCACATATACAATTTTACAGTTACGCCTCTTTCATTCATCGCCAATGCAACCCACTTAGTGCAGCGGAGTCAGTTCATAATTGGGCGTTCTCGCAGTCGAATAACAAAAACTCACCTGCATTATAGAATGCTTGTGACACCAAGAAGCGTTTAAGGCGAGTCTTTGGAGCATATTTAATTGAATTAGGCAGTCCGTTGAGGAAATAAACACTGCCTGCGAGAGCAGGCGTACATAAACCACCGTTCTGTGTCTCCCAAACTTAGCTCTCCCACGAGTATCATGCATGTGTATGTCTCGGTCTCTGGTTAAGGCACATTTACTCATACAAAACAAAGTTGTTTCCAAAATGTAGAGGCACGGCAGAGTCAACAGCTGCAATTTCTTGAAAGCTTCCGTGCACGACTCTCTAAATTTGATTTTGGCGATTATTCGAATTGCTCTTTTTGGAGTCTGAATGCTCTTTGAAACTGTGTGTTTAAGCAAGCATCCCCAAAGGACCACTAGGTAAGCCATATGGGGGTAAATCAGTCCATAATACGCCGTAATCAGTACCTGACTCGGGTAGTATTTGGCTAAAGATCTCGGAACAGAAATTCCTGAGCAGACTTTGGCGCAAACATAGTCCATATGTTCATTCCAAGTCAGCCCTCGATCAAGGTGCATTCCTAGGAATTTTGAAGAGCTGACTTCTTCCAGTGTGGAGTCATCTAACAAAATGGCAGGCCCACACTGATTAACCGCAGTGCGTAAGGCAAAATTCAAAATGTTGGTTTTTGAAGAGTGTGTTGTAAGATTGAGGCTGTGGAAGTATTAGACACAGTTGTTGATGTCAACAAAAGCCTGTTGTTCCAAAACTTCACTTGATATTGTATTAAAGAACAGAGTCGTATCGTCGGAAATTTGCACTAATTTTCCATGCAGAAGCGATGGTTTTATATCGTTGACGTAAAGCAGGAAAAGTACAGGACTGAGGATAGATCCCTGAGGGACTCCATAACTCAGATCTATTTGTTTGGATGACTTACTGGCATACGTATGGAATACGCAGTGTAGATCAAAGTTGGATTCTGCTGGCTTTTAATAGCAGTAGTTACTCTTCACCACGGCGGGTGTTGAGTTAAATGCTTCGTCCTCAACACGGCGATCTAGCGAATGTTGAGGGATTTTTGGAAAGTCCAGGTGGACTGTGCGAATTCCCAGAATTTTGACGCGCCAAGTTCAATTCTTCTCTCGCTCTTTGTCCTAAAATCAGTGATTTCTGGCAGGCTTGAAGAGGTCGACCTTTATTCAGGGGCTTAATAAAAACGACCCAACGTTCATGTTAGTGCTGGAACGTTGGCACTACTGTTGACAGCATGTGAACCGGTCTATACACGTCACGGTTGCGGTGGGCGGCGCATCTCTCTCAACATTCGGTGAATCTACTATTGGTGTGATGCAGACTGCCAGACCAAGATGGCGGATCCTCTCCACCCCCACCTCCCGTCACGATACCAACTGACCATCAGTGATTGCTTCAATATAACGATGAAACGGTTGAAGTTTCTACGTAAGAAATCTTCGTTTTCTTAGTTACTTACGAATTTTTATTCCTGCACACGTTTGCCAACAACTTATTACAGACATTTACAAAGATAACGATTGAATGTATAGAAGTATAAATAATGTTACTAATCAATGAGGTTTGGTTTGAAAACCCAAGTCTTTAAGACTGCAGGGGTTAATTCCAGGATACTGGTTTCGGCAGGACCTCTGATGAACAGACTGGTCACTTGTCATTTGATGGAAGTCAGACACAAAATGGATTTTTTGTATCCGCTCTGGTCTGGGACTGCTTATTCTATACTTGCTGCTGACCACTTTTTCTGACGGAACATTCACTTCAGACTGGAAAGTTGACTGGACGAAACAAGTGCAGACACAAAAACGAACAAATCATAAAAACAGTGTAGACTTGACGTGGTTCGGTCAGACCCATACGTGAAAAACCTATCAATAGTCTACAAAGTAAACAATCAGAACAAAGTCGAATAATACACTGACAAGATGAGGCAATATTAACAACATCAATAATATTAATAAGTTAGACCATACGTATATAATAACTAGAATCGAGTTAATTAAGAACCAACTGTCATAATAACTGTACAAGTTCCTACTTTGAATACCAAGTGGTTTAATTCTTAGTTTATGAAATACTTTGCTTCACTTGGACATACGTGGGAATTTGCCTGACCAAGGTGGCGGATGTTGTTTCTCTCATTAACAGGTGAAGACTACTTTAGTCAAATGAACTTTTGCGCTCTTTGCTGTTCACTCACCAGGAAGAACAAATATCCAAAGTTGTGTGCGATTTCTCATAACATATACAATTTTAATTTCATCAGTAGAAGCTTTGTAATACAGTTCAAACAGGAAGAAGTATTTTAACGTACTGCAGTCGTACTATATCCAGGAGGATTCACGTCTGCAGGTTCATGCCTCCAAGTCGAAACCAAAATGGGTACAGTTAAAACCAATCCATCACTTCCACCTGGGCAACCATATTGGGTACATGGATGGACGGCTCACCCCTGTCGAGATATTTGGGCAAAAGGTTTTGATCGATAGGTCTAGTCTACTGCGGAGGATTACTGTTGGTGTGGGTAGCGCTCCCTTAGTGTGTAAAGGCTGTTGAAAGCATAAACATGAGAGAATACTGTCTTTTCCCGCTTTTACCTGAAGATGCTGAACGAGAGCTTGCCCGTTTCCTCCCAGACGACATCTGCAAAACACAGAGCCCGCTATCCTCATAGAAACTCGACACGAGTAGGCTCCTACCCTAAACCTTACCCATCCCGAATATCCGTCACTCAGGAAGCAGCACAAAAGTCCTTTCAGGGCCAAGTATAACGCGGGATGTCCTCGGCTTCTTGTCCTGAGAGAACGAAAAATCAAACAAAAATAGCCAGACTATAAATTTAAAACCACGATTCCCTCTGATAGAATAGCAGCACTTACGTAGTTATACATTTACCGACATATGCTGTGTCGAGATCGTAACCTTGAACATGATTTCAACTTTACTGCCGTTATAAATATAAATGTTTCTTGGGGATTGTAATAAAATCATGGGAGCTAATAAGATCCTTGAGGAGGGCAATACAAATAAAAAACATCATGGGAGCTAATAAGATCCTTGAGGAGAGCAATACAAATAAAAAACATCATGGGAGCTAATAATATCCTTGGGGAGGGCAATACAAATAAAAAAACATCATGGGAGCAAATAAGATCCTTGAGGAGGGCAATATAAATAGCAAAAAGGATGGCATAATAATAGCATCAGTTTAAAATATGACGTAACACGTAGAGGTAATTGATACTATTTCAAGTTTTAACACCGAGCAATGAGTCCTACTGACTCCTTTTCCTCAACGATCAAGATTCCTACGGAAAGAAGGGTGCAATTGAAGTCAGTTACGACCGAAACCCCCAAAATGAAGTAATCAAATCCGTTTTCCTGGTGGCGACCGTTCCCACCGTTATCAAAGACTACTAATGAGGAAATATTAGGGAGTCCTCCGAGTGTAAATTGAGCAATTGAACCGGACGGCCCAGGGACGACGAGAGACCGCGGCCGAACAACGAACGCCCTCGGAAGCGCGGAATAATGTGATTGCCTCATCACGTGGGACCTGGAGGCTGCAGGTCTTCCGACATCGGACGGGACAAAAAGAGGCTGAAGAGTGCCGGCGACCCGGGGGTGAGTGGGTAAATGGGCCGCCACAGCCTTCCCAGAACCCATTCGTCTGGCGGCCCTATTTATTATTCTTATAATGGGGCGCTGTGTGTGAGCCGACCCCGACACCCCCTCCCCCCGCGGACCACCGCCCGAGAGAGGCCGACGGCAATCAGATCGGATCAGATCTTGAGCCAGGATCAGACCCTTCTGACGCCATCAGACGAGAAAGGCTGGAGATAAAACCCGAGGTTTCCGATTTCAATGGATGGGCTCTTGGGGAAATGGAACGGGCTCGGTACAGAATCCTGGGGATTAAGTCGATGAAAAGACTAATGGAAGATGAATGCCGCCGAAACTGAAGGAGAGTGCATCCCTCATACGCCGGTGTTATCACATTGATTTACTGATCGGAATTTCAAATAGTTCATGTAAAGGTTGAAAAGGTTTAAAACTCAATATTAAAACAAAAATTCTAATTCGAGGTTTTCATTCTGACGGAGTGACTCCTCTCAGCAATCAAACATGTGTCAACTTGATGTAGATGTATATGTATCATTCAAAAGAATTTAAATTCAATAATGTGCAAAATCATGTATTGGAGAATTGTCTAAAGGGCAAAACACAAAATCCTAACGCATTTATTGCATGTGATCGCAAAATGGATGAAAGAGAGTTTCTGTGACATTCTGTACACTTGAATGTCTACTGTAGTTTGTCTTTTTAATAATGCAATAGAGCAGGAGTGAGCGTAAAGAAATAAAAAATTATTGAACACTTGGGTATGGTTGCAAACCAGGTATGTAGAAAATAATTAACTGCTATTGAGCTGCAAACGTCTAAAGATGCCTAATGAAAGCATTAAGACTAAAATGAGAAACGGCCACCACTAAAAATAGGAAGCAGGACGATCATGTCATTACAAGACATGGTCTTGTTGATGGTTGTGTTCATTAACAAAAGTATTAAACAACCCAGATTTTTTATGAGCATTATTAAACAAATATACAGTTCTTCACTTCTGTCTCACTCAACGATTTCCAAAAGTTTTTTTTTATTTTAAAGCCACTTTTACAACTCAGCATGGTCCTGCTAAGAAAATTAAATGTTAACCTACCACGTCTGTTGTATCATAAGCTATTCAAAGGTAATGAATGGGCTTTAAGCATATTTTAAGAGCGCTACAAATCTTTAATTATAATGCTTTTAATCATTGATTTGATAAGTGCCAGTGATTTAATAAGCTTAAGTTTAAACTTATGTAAGCTATGGAATCAGACTCCCCCTTACAAAGGATGGTATCTCCACGGATACAGTAACCTCCGTCTCAATCGACCATGACGGGACCAGGCATAGGTCGGATAACCTAAAAGTTGTAAAACAAGTCTCAGAAAGGTAGTAATCACAGTAGTTTAATTTACTATATAAACAACGTTTACAAACTAATTTAATCATTTACTAACTCACAATAGACGTCATTCAATGTTCGTAACAAACCAACTCGTAAGAGATAGTAACAAAACACTGATACGTTTAAACACAGAGACACGTGTGATGAAACGTTGACGAGTCCGTAGTTGCCACGACGGAAGTCAAGTTTAATCATGACGTCTTCCGGGAAAAAAGTAGCCGACGGGCGGTTGATCCGAGGACGATTGCTCCGACGGGCGGTTGCTCTGAAGAGCGGTTGATCCGATGACGATTGCTCCGGCTGGCGGTTGATCCAAGGACGGTGCTCCGACAGGCGGTTGATCCGAGGACGATTGCTCCGACGGGCGGTTGATCCGAGGACGGTTGCTCCGACAGGCGGTTGATCCGAGGACGATTGCTCCGGCGACGGTTGATCCGACGACGATTGCTCCGGCTGACGGTTGATCCGAGGACGGTGCTCCGACAGGCGGTTGATCCGAGGACGATTGCTCCGACGGGCGGTTGATCCGAGGACGGTTGTTCTGAAGAGCGGTTGCTCCGACGACGGGTTAAAAAAAATTTGCACTGAAGAGCGGTTGATCCGATGACGATTGCTCCGGCTGACGATTGATCCGAGGACGGTTGCTCTGACGGGTGGTTGATCCAAAGGCGGTTAAGACGGAGCCTACTACATATTGTTGAACGCAATCCAATTCATTACAAAATTCTGAGTATGTCCTTGCGGACTTGAACGTGGTAAATGCGATACTGATTGCGTGGAAAACAATAGGTGGCAATAACTCAGTATCGAATCTCCGCCAACCGTTCATTTCCAGCCGCAACAAGGCCGCGCCCAATAGTCGTAATTCAATAAGCCGATTACGACCAATAACAATAATTGGGCCCCACTGTCCGCCCGGCTTAATGAAGTAATTACAGACACAAGACCCCGCAATATTCAATCAATAAGCGGTCCGTGGCGGCGAAACAGAGGCGAAATAAATTGGCAATTGGATACAACCGAGTTGCGAAATGTTCCATAACTAAGAGGGAAGCGGGGCAAGGTCGCTGTTGCGGACGTTAAGACAAAGGCGATAGCTGGTAAATCAGATCAGCTGATCGGGCTGCTGATGCCGGTCGACCTGGCGCAACAGTACTGCCGGGCCCGCGAAATGTAGGCTGCCGCCCGGGTGTGTAAATCAAGTAATATATTTACCGCAAACATTTTAGGTTTTTGATTAACAGCCCTAGATAAATCAAAAGGCATGGTCCATGGGTACCACAAGCACGTTATGTTCATCGGAATAGAATATAAACGATTGAATTGATTACCAAAGTCAGGGCGTAAGAGCATGACTATAATTCTTGCTCAATGATGGTGCAAAATCACTGAATAAGAATTATCGACCTATAAATTCAAATTTTGTATAGCAAAATTGATCGGAAAATGTCAACTGCATGTAGAAAAAGACATTCCCTGACTCCAACCCTTGGAACAATGACCATTGAAGGATTGATTATACAGGGTGTAAATTAAGTCCTAATACACCTGGATATATTCCAAACGGATTGAGATATCAATGTACAAAACTTCACCATACTTATTAAAATACTTTTTTTTTGATTTTTTAATTATAAAACAATCCCCCCTCTTAAAAGTTAAAGAATTGTGTTTTTATTAAATATACCTTTAAAATTACACGTAACAAGATAGGGGTTGCAATTTGAAAATTTAAAGTTAACCCCCCCCCGCACCACCTTTTGAAAAGGGGTAAAAAATTGGTATTGTTAAAAAACCCCAAAAAGTATTTTAATAATTAATAGTGAAGGTTGTACATCGATATCTCAATCCTTTTTTAATATATCCAGGCGTATCAGGACTTAATTTACACCCTGTATACTGTTTCCACTACATACACAAATTGTTCCCACGACCATTAAGTCTGTGAATGCGCGTGAGAGAGAGCGTGGATTCAAAGGATGTTTGTGTTACTTCAATGGCCACGGCTCTGGATAGAGTACAGGATGCCTTTAGAATCTCATTCCCAATAACATTCACCAGAGCGTAGGGCAAATAAAAATGTGGCCATACAAATGAGTTTGGACGGTTTCCGTCAAACACTGTCAAACAATGGCGAAGAAACAAACCCTAAACTAATAAGGAAATCAAAGTCCTTTCTACACAAAAGGCTGCTGAACATCCTAGTAATATTTAAAAAATATTATGACTAAGGAAAACAACGCATCGCTTGCATTTCGGGCCACAAAGGGCATTCTACAATTCTACACTCTTCTATTAAAAAGGCTGCTGGACACCCAATAAATAATCCAAAATCATTTTGATGGCGGAAATAACTAGTCGATCGCCAGTTTTGCTCTATAAGTAACAAGAGGCAATTTCCCTTTTATCTGTAAACGACATTCTGCACCTTTGTAAAAGTTTCCACAAAATTCGTACCGGGCCAATAACTTCAATGATCAATAAACGCTTCTGGACATCCAATAAATATTCCTAAAAAATGTTAGCAATTGCGGTCTTACATGTAGGATGGCATTCTACAACCTTCTACACCTTTATGTAGAAGGTAATGCCTTTCGACACAAAAGGCTTCTGGACATCCCAGAAATATTCCTACACCATTTGGTCAATTGCACTCTTATCTGTAGGAGGGCATTCTAAACCGTTCTACACCTTTATGTAGAAGGTAATGCCTTTTTACACAAAAGGCATCTGGACATCCAAGAAATATTCCAGATCCATTTTGATGATGGAAATAGCTCGTCTGCTTCGGTCCATAGAAGGAAACAAGAGGTAATTCACTTTTGACTGTATGAGGCTATTCTAGGCCCTTCTACACCTTTATGTAGAAGGTAATGCCTTTCGACACAAAAGGCTTCTGGACATCCAAGAAATATTCCAGATCCATTTTGATGACGAAGCTCGTCTGTTCGGTCCTATAAGAACAAGAGGTTAATTCACTTTTGACTGTATGAGGCTATTCTAGGCCCTTCTAAACCTTTATGTAGAAGGTAATGCCTTTTTACGACACAAAAGGCTTCTGGACATCCAAGAAATATTCCAGATCCATTTTGACGATCGAAGCTCGTCTGCTTCGGTCCATAGAAGGAAACAAGAGGTAATTCACTTTTGACTGTATGAGGCTATTCTAGGCCCTTCTACACCTTTATGTAGAAGGTAATGCCTTTCGACACAAAAGGCTTCTGGACATCCCAGAAATATTCCAGACCCATTTTGATGATGGAAATAGCTTGTCGCTAGCTCGCTCCGGCGCATAGACGATTACAACAGATAATTCACTTTATTATGAAGGAAGGCATTTTACACCCTTCTACACCTTTCTAAGCTTTGCAACACAAAAGGATTCTGGACATACAAGAAATATCCCAGACCCATTTTGATGACCGAAGCTCGTTCGCTCCGGTCCATAGAAGGTTACAAGAGGCAATTTCGCCGTTGCCGAAGATTCTGGTCCCCGAGTGGTCGGCGGCCGTATCTGATGGCTCGCAACCTTTCACGTCCCGGACCCCGGAGTACCGAGTCCGGGCGGCAATTACTGCGGTGTAAGGTGCCGCCGCCCGCCCACACGGCTGCGGGCTTTGTTTGCCAATCTCACAGCGGACAGTCTAGCGGCGCCCAAATTACACGAATCAGCGTATCACGTGAGACTCGATCCGGCCACCGCGCCGCACCGCACACTGTTTGTTGTGGCCGTCCGGGACACCGGGATTCCGGTCGGCAGGAAATGAATGGGTGATTGTGGTGTTCATCAATCGACGTGCACATCAGGGTGGATGTGGCGCTGGGTCCCGACCAGGAGGATTACGTGATGGTGACGTACAACGAACACAGTGGGAAGGAGAGAATCACGAGATATCCTGTGGAAGAGAAATTGAAACAAACAGATACTGCATAAGGAAAATTAATTTTGGCATTCTCCTCATTGGTCGCAGTACAGGCAACATTTCAAGTCCGTAGTTCAATTTGGTCTCGATAAACCCCGCAGATATGCATAATCACTTATATAAATTACAGTGGGTGACGAAGCTTAATGCAAATATTCAAATCTACAGCTCATTTACTTTCAGAATGAAGAAGAAAAGTATATTCTAAAAAAAAGTAAAGTAAAGAATGTCTTATTTTACCAGGCGAAGTTAGGGCTAAGAGGTCCTCTCTAACACTTAACCTGGGGACCAACGGCTTAAAGGTGACTTCCGAACCACCACGTTCTCTATCATTCTCTATCAGAACGAACGTATTTTAATACACACGTCGGTATTTATAACTTGTATTCAAAATTTTAAATAAGACTTAACCTGAGACAATTTTCACCTTTACTGCATTCAAGTCAAGTTGTGCATAAAACATTATGTATGAATGGGTTAACTAAATGTCTCAGTTTCCAATTAGGCACGAGTGCGTTAGCGCCGAATAGTAAAATTGTTCGCCAAGACCGAAAATGACAGGTCCTACAACGCCGAATGTTTTGGTGATAAGGAGTGTATATTATCCGTCGCTATCAGACGTGGTCAGTTAAAAATCGGAGCGTTCGGACGTTTTCAATTTTTGGCCTCGCCGGAATAAAAGTTATAGCTGCGTATAATCTCACGATGGAATTTGTAGGACTAATTTTTTAATAAGAAATTCGAAATTCACCGACTATGGTGATATAGAAGCTCTCCGTGCAAACAGTAGAACTATTCGGTGTTATAGGAAAGTTTTTACGAACAATTGGTATTTGTACCCGTTAAATAGAGCCGAAAGCAGCTCCGATTCGCCAAACCGATAACCAAGATGCTATCGAATCCGTCCTTCCAATAAAAGTATTTATAGAACAGCTCTACCTCCACCAACTTTAAATGATCAATCAGCGATAGCGTTTTCCCTTTTTACTCCCAACATGAAGGCCAAAGAGAAGATTCGTGTTGTTTAGGAAAATAAAATTCTAAGAATATACAATTTTTATATTGAAGATTAACCTGCAACAGTTACCACCACTTTTTAAATCTGTTATTTAAGTTGTCTTGCGCGTATACGAGTGTTTATCCTCATTGTTTTTGTTTAAGTTAGAGCAACGCAAAGACTGTTTCCGAATATCAAAGAAATACAATTAAATACTTAAGAATTAAAATTTCTTAAAATAAAACCACCTGATTACAACAAGAATTTACCATTCACACTCAAACCTGAATGATAATTATCATCACACACTTACTAATACTTTGATTAATTAAAATAGACGAGTATGTTTTAATATCCGGGCCACTACTAGATGTACGGTAATTAATCTTCATTCGTCTTCGGTGGTCGGCCCAATCTATAGAGCAGGAAGTGGACCGCTGGATTACCCACACTGGGTCTGTAAGAGGTGTGAAAACACAAAGGGCGGCTCGTCCTGTGCTGGACCACTGTCGTTAACAACAGCCATTCTATCTCTGTCAAGGGCTTATCCTCTGTAGTGTTTTCTTGCCCTGGACCTTTCTTCTTCAAGGGCCGAGGGGGTTCTGGGGGCACAAAAGGACCCAGTTTCTTGCCAACTTGTTTCGTTCCAAACTCAGCCTCCTATTATTGAACTAGGGTATCCTGTTGTAATATACTACTACTATACACTTTAAATAAATGGTTAAACTTAATTTGTATTCTGATGATTATAGCTAGAAATAATAAATAACTCAGTATGATACAAATGTGAACTTTAATGATGATAAATTGACATACAGGTTTGAATTTTGAAACAAGATGGAGGATACCATAATGGTAATTTTTTTTTAATACAGTTCTTAAATTTGAGGGCAGGGTGGTCGTGCTGGCTTAATGAAATAGAAATATTAGGTATTGTTTTTTTTTATAACAGATATTGTAATTTTGAAAAAATAATTTTTTGAAGTTTTAATTATATTAATTTTGAATTGTTAGCCAAATCGAATGTTCCTGGGTTTTATGTTCTTCCAATGGATCACTGTTAAATTTAAAAGGAATTTTCTCACCCAATGTCTGTCTTCTGCTTCTCTGTACTTCAGTGATAATATGAATTTAATAAATTAAACTTTCTTTTGAACCAAATACTGCTGAATAAATGTAACCAGTTTCTTTATTTAAAATAATAATCTTGCTTCACTTCTTCTATATCTCTCTCTCCTCTAAACTTTTAAACCTCTGCTCTCTTCACTCAACAATCATCCCTGCACACTGTATCACTGACTTTAGTTTACTTTATAACTTTTGAGTTTTATATGTAATAAGGTGAATTTTGATTAATTTTGATATATTTAATTTTGTATTTATTATTGTTTGTATTAAAATTTGAGACAATTTATAAATAATTATTCCTTAATTATTTAATTATTATTACTAATAAATTTCTAAATTAAATAAAATATTGAAATGAATGTGAGATGGGTGTATGAAATGAATCATTACACTATGTACACTATTAACAGAAGAATATGTGTTAGTATATCTTCTATATATATTTCTGACGACAAAAACCCAATATACGGAGGATGGTATTTCTTCCACCAAGAGAAACCCATATCCCAAGTTTCAAGTTTCACGACTTTTCTAGCAAAAAGTATTTATTAGATACATGAACAAAAAGACAAATAGGCTGACAATACGGAATCCCTTTTGACTCTACACTCAATAGGATACCAAGTTTAAGTTTTGGAAACCGTTCTATCAAGATTTGTCACACAGAGACGGACGAACAGATAGACTATCTCTCGAAATGCTTGGTATTTCTTGTTTCATTGGAAAATCTGGGATCTTTACAAGTTTACATTTATTTTCTTCATCAATATTTAATTTTGTACTACTTTATTTTATTTCCAACGGATCAACCATTAAAAAAGCGAGCATAATAAGTTAGCAACAACGACTAACACAAAACTAAAAAAAAATGAGGTGTATGGATAGTTGCCTTGTAATATGTGTATGAGATACAATAAAACAATAATAAATATCAACAAAAGGCAACAAGGAACAGCCGTAAATACTAATAAAAAAAAAACAATCAAAAACAGATAAACTATATGAAAAATATAAAAATGATAAATTGCATATACTAACAATAATATAAATAATTCAATAACAATAACAAAACAAATATGCCCGCTGCCAGGCAATAAGGCACAGTGAGCCTTGCTCCACTAAAACAGTTAGTATGGACCTTTAAAGTGCCATCAATACACTGCACTGGGCGGTCACGATCACACTTATACTACTAAAAAAATACTACTGTGAAAATTTTAAAACAAAATAGCCACATCGGTCAAGTTTGTTCTTACCAACGAATAGTTTCATTTTTATTTACGTAGACACAATCGAGGATAGTTTTTATTAGCTTAATCAAGTTAAGTTGCACTGACTTAAGTTGTATGTTTTTACATCCGATGTTACGATTGTTTTACAGTATTTTACGGCTAGCGACAATGCTTAATCGGGCAAATTATTTATGTCCCTCCGTTACAATGTACTCAATCAGTTACTCAAATAGCGCCCTGGTGACGACATGGAAGTTTTTTCTCTAATGCCAGTGGTTACACCATTTGCGGATCTCTGTTCATCCAACTAAGTCTGCCAGTTAACACATTTATAGATAACATAGAGGAATTTTATGTTATGGTACACCTTAATTTGCGTGGAAACAGTTTTTAATATAAGGGTACTTCGTACTGCGCGTGTTGTAGCGAAATAATAGAGAAGTTTGGACATTTCGTGAATTGAATCTTTCAAAGAAACAACAAATCAACTTTCACTAGTTTTTCATCTCCATGAACGCGAAAGGCAGTTATCACTTTACATTTTAGAATTTAATCTAAAATAATAAATTAACTAAAATTTGTGTATAATTGGCCTTTGCAATGAAAATGCATACAATTTGTACAGTAATAAAGAATTTATATATACGCATAGAAAGGTTTTTAGAAAATAATTTGGACACTTTAGGCAATAGGACACCTAACAGACTGGACTTTGCTTGTTAAAAATAGTTTATATATCCCACATGTTCCATTTAACACGTATATATTATACAGTTTTTAAAAGTTGTTGCAAGCTATCGAAAGGATTACTTTCATATCCACCCATGTTTACTTGTACAGTTTTTGTATACTTTCTGATATTGAAAATACTGTCAGGGTATTGACTCGTTTTTATTTGTTATAGTATCACTATAGATAAGAAATAATATTTCAGACACCCATATTAAAAATAAATGTATAATTTAAATACATCTAATTCCAGAAACAGAATACACAGTTGTTTAGAGTCCATAAAAACTTTAACATTTTTGTCCTCGTATGCGGATGAAATATTGGTTTCTTGTGTTAGAGTTCATTTACTGAGATTCCTCAGTAACAACTCCAGTACTCGATGCGAAGGGTTTTATTTTTGTAACTTTAGCGATGGAAATATCCGAAAAACACTGATGTTGAACATTTTAGTTGCTCTACTGGAACAGTAATACATTAATCTTAAATGAAACAACTGGGAAATATTGAAACTTAGGGGTGCTAATTCAGCGCCATGACGGTGTCCATGCGTTGAATAAGCAACCCACCAGATGTTACGTCAGAGCTTAAGGGCACCCCAAACGCCAAATATTTTTTAAAAAATACATTTTCTGATTATTATTCTCTAGAAATTCCTCTTTCCAGTGATATATAACACTTCATACTCGTATATAAAGCTCTAAATTAGATAGAAAATTATTTGAACGTAAAGCTAAAAGGACCTTCGTAGGCCTACCAAAATTAAAATTTGGTGCCCAAGATGCTGTATTGTCTTTCCAATGATGGCTATTCAAGCAAATGTAAAGTAATTAAGCACACTAGGGCTACAATTAGTGTAAGCACTTCATTGAGGCCATGCATCGCCTAGACAAATATAGAATACATAAAAGTGAAAAGACCGCAGAAGAATTGGAAAAAAAGATCAGACAGAGCAGGAACCTTGCTTAAAAGGAGACTTGAGGACCAGTACCAAGATGCAGAAGACCCAGACAACCCAGCATATGCTGCTGGAGGGCACTAAATGTGAGTAAATAGCAAAAATATGATTTTATTTATAGTTTTTGTTGATTTTCCGAAAGTTGCATTTTTAATATTTTGAAGACACATAAGTAAAAAAGTATTAAAGGTAGACCAATGAAACTTTCAGGACATCTTTATATGGACTTAAGCTAGTTTCCCTGTGAGAGCATATTTGAATTGAGTCACTAACTTTTGAGATATTGATTTTTTTATTAAATAAAATTTGTAAAAATAAAGTATAATTAAAAGAAAATTAAAATAATATTATTATTGGTTGTATTCAAAAATCCTCTCACCACGACCTAGCAAAAGGTGTCCTCTAAGTACTGTAAAAGTTTCATCTAGATATCTCTTTTAGTCTTTGAGTAATGTTTGTCCCACAGTTAACATTATGTTTAAATGGCGTTCGGGCTCCCCTTAAGGGGTGCTATGCAACGATACCGTTTTATTTGGGCCTTATTAAAAAAAAACTAGTTCAAGTAATAACACATTTTTTCTACTCTCTGTGTATTCATGAAAGTGATCATAAAGAGATTCGAATACAAACAGAAGACATATTTTCCAAACCATAAACAATTGCACCAACTAATCGGAGAAGTGATGAACGTTACCAGAAAATCATCTGTTTAGATGATATTATTAAGGGAGAAAGGATTTAGTCGGACTTTTGGAAACATGCCGAAGTGGTATCGCCCTACAAACACCACACCTTTACCATATCCAGATTCAAGGACTACTGTACATTAAAAATCGGTAAATTTGCGAATTTTGAGATTTGCTCCAGTTCACCTTCCTCTTAGTGCAGCGTCTGGAATCTGACAATGTCGCGCACTTACAGGAATCTGGAGTCATGATCGAATAAAAAGATCCAAAAAGAAGCTCACAATGAACTCCTTACATGGTTTTGACATCAGAGACCCCTGGGCTACAAAGTATAGTGCAATAAGGTGAAAAATTGAGTGCATTACGATGTCTTAGACACAATCTCTAAGCACGGTGGGACAACCGAGTTTTCTACACGTACCGTAGCTGGTGCTAATCTCAACATTCACATTGAATCAACCCTTCCTACCATAGCTACGTTACAGTATTATTGTTATGAAAGGATAACAGGATTTCGGACATTTGCCATCGTCATAGGTTATACAAGGTATAACACAACGTTTCGAGGATTGAAATCTATCCTCTTCGTCAGGTGGGGGAGGTATTAATATATATAAAAATAAAGAACAGAAAGAAGTAAAGATGGGAAATAAAAGGGTACACACATACCCAAAATCTCCTTGGAGTCCAGATTAATAATAAATAATAAATCTACGAACGAAGACGGAGAAGAAAGAAGAAAAGACGAGAAGATCAAGAAGACGAAGAAAGAAGATGAGATAAGATTAAGAAGAAAAACTAAATTGTAACAAGAAGAGATTGAAAAAGATTATTGTTAAGTACCATATATTTAAATATTGAATTTTCCACTCTGGTATGCCGTAAGGCTGGTACAGGGTTTAAGTCTTGTGTTGGTCAATGAAAAAAAAAATTGAGTCCAGTCCAGGCGTTGTCACTGCACAGGATGCAAGTCCCGAACACAAATCACAAGTACGAGGATCATAATCGCACATCACACTGGCACAGGCTACAGTGGGATACTGTATAACTGTATGGTGTTAATGGTGTTATGTCTATTCTGTGAACATGACTAGCATCAAAGTGGTTCGGATTTCGACGTATATAGGCTACAGTAATAGAGCCTGGGAGAAACAATTGTGCGTAAATTAGTCAAATTTTATTTTCGTTGTTGGAATAGACGCAGATGAAACTTTTCATGCCCGGTTCTGAAGACAATGTATCTTAAGGTCTCGTCTGTCACAGTAGTTACAATAACGGCCGCATGAAGCGCGGCGGTCGGCAACGAAATCTTCGCCGGACACTCATCCAACCCTTACCTTCATTATTTTACAGCCCATGCACAGCTTGCCGTGACAGCTGCAGGGTGCAAGCTTGGTAAAAACCGAGAGTGGGACTACGCTTATCTCGCTGGACCTGTTTAAGAACCTGATCGACCGTTGGGCCGAAGCGACGTGACGAGACGGTCGGGCGGCCACAAGATGGACATCAGCCAAGAGCAAGAGCAATATCAGTATTCAAGGGGCAGATCCCCGGTCAGCTCCGATGTTGGAATGCCTCATCGCACCGCCCGACACCGACTGAGTGTACACGAACCTAGGAACTTCGTCTCTTTCGATCCTTCAGTTATAGCGACTACCGTCTGAATACTCAACATAGAACTTTAATAATTAAGTAATAAAAAAGTATTTGAGCAATTGTATGACCCGTATAATTTGATGTTTATTAATTGTACGTAACACAAACTGAAATACGGCAGATTTAGGATCGTGATAATTTAAAAGGCGACCATGTCAAGTTTATCCCCATAGAAAAATGTTAAATGTTAAACATACACGTTTACGACCTTATTTTGGTCGTAAAACTATGGGAGATGTCCAAAACGAAACCTCTCCTTCCATAACGTTTCGAACAAAACAAAGAGCGTAAAAAGTGAATGAAGTTTAACATTGTTGTTATGGGGCTAAATTCACAATGTCGGCTCTTAATAACATCGTTTTCTATAAAGCCAAACCATTGAGCTTTATGATGAAACCACCCCAAATGATCGTTCGTACTGAAATTTGATCACTTGTACGAGTGCTGTTGTGCAAACCACTTAACACAGGCATTCTATTTGAGTGTGAACACAAGAGTCGTTGCGTCTTTAGCAGATCAGTCGGGGAATCGTTGTATTTAGCAGATCATTCCACGAATCGTTGCATCTTTAGCAGCTCATTTCAACCAGTTTTTGGGGCTTTAACAAATCAGTCCAATCAGTTGTTATTCTTTAACAGAGCAGTCTAATCAGAGTTGCGTCTTTAGAAGATCAGTCCACGAATCGTTGCGTCTCTTAACAGTTCACTTCATACAGTCTTTGGGGTTTATCACCTCAGTCCAACCAGTTGTTATGCTTTAGCAGGTCAGTCCAATCATCATCGTGTTTTTTTCCAGATCAGTCCATGAATCGTTGCATCTTTAGCAGAGCAGTCCAATCATCATCGTGTCTTTTCCAGATCAGTCCATAAATCGTTGCATTTTTAGCAGAGCAGTCCAATCATCATCATGTCTTTTCCAGATCAGTCCATGAATCGTTGTCTTTAGCAGAGCAGTCCAATCATCATCAGATCAGGGTTGAATCGTCTTTAGCAGTGCAGTCCATCATCATCGTGTCTTTTCCAGATCAGTCCATGAATCGTTGCATCTTTAGCAGAGCAGTCCAATCAGAGTTGCACCTTTAGCAAATTAGTCTACAAATTTTGCGTCTTTAACAGGTCACTTCAACCAGTCTTTGGATATCTATCACACCAGTTCAACCAGTTGTTATTCTTTAGCTGATCAGTCCAATCAGCGTTGTATCTTTACCAAATCAGTTCACGAATTGTCTTGCGTCTTTAACAGATCATTTCAATCAGTGTTTAGATCTCTATTACACCAGACCAACTAGTCGTTATGTCTTTAGCACAGCAGTCAAATCAGAGTTGTGTCTTTTCCAGATCAGTCCACGAATCATTACATTTTTAGCAGATAACTTTCGACCAATCTTTGGGTCTCTATCACATCAGTTCAACAGATCGTTATGTTTTAGCACATCAGCCTAACCAGGTGCATCTTTATTAGACCATCCCATTTATTAGTTATTGAGTTTTTATAGATCGTTCACTAAGTCGTAGATTTCATTCCCAGTACACCAGCACTGATTGAATATATTTATCATTACTATTGTAGTAACTTCGTCTTCTATGCGCTTATTTTGTTTCTGTGTATAATTAATCCACGGAAACGATAGTCGATAAATGATACATAAAAATTCAAAAATTATAAGATCGGCAATATATTTTGAAATGCGCTTTTCTTTCCGCTAGTATAATTCGTTCAATCAATAAATCCAAACTTCTTAAAAGTATAACGTTTCATTATGACAAATTTGTACAATTTACACTACCAAATAAATCTGAATCCGTTTTAACCATTTATTTAAAACGATTCATGTTACAAAACTCGTCTTTGATTTCATTACTCCTAGAACGGAAAATGAATTTTTTCCGCATCAACGAAATCTCAGGGTCGTAAAGCCGTAATCTTACCATTAACAACTTACTCGCGTTTAAAGAACTTCTTCGGATATGTCCTATTCTACGTTTATCATGCTTGCGGTAATGTTCAAAATTCATCTAGTAAAATCCATCATGGGAAGCAAATTGAAAATTAATTTTGTTCCAATCGAATCTCAGATCTCCTTACAGAATGAACACGCGTGTAGACATTGCTATCGCCGAATCAAAAAATCGTGGCTCTCTATCTGTTACTGTTGGGAATTAATAAGTGAGTAAGTAGGTGAGTGTGAGTGAGTGTGAAGCGAGCGAGCGAGCGACAGAGACAGAGAGAGATTATTTATTTTACCTGCCCTGGAACGGATGACGTTTTTCGAAAACCAGCTCGTTTATAATGGAGTCAGACTTTTACACTTTATTCCCAGAGTTGCTGAGGCAGGAGAGCGGAGATGCTTTTGGGAAATTTTGGGAAGGAATTAAGGAAACTTCTGTCAAAAAACCCTTACAGTATTTAGGAGTTTCTCACTTAATGACATAGGTTTACAACGAGCATATAAATATTTTGCTATAAGAACATAACTATTAAATTAAAAAAAAGTTTATAAACTAAAATACGAGTAGTACAGCTTATGATCAAAAATTGACGCTATTTTAAAGAGTATACTGTTGAAATAAAGGCAATTTGAGTTTGAGTTTGTGTGACTTGACGCCTCCAAGGTCCGGAGAGGTCGCGGCCGAGACCGTGTGCTGAAGGTGCTATCGCTAACTGATGTGAGGCAGTAAAGTGTAAACAATGGAGGTGTCAGGTGAGTGACCGGCTCTAAGTGCCCTGGATGTGTGCCAGGTGTCAGGTGCGGTGGTGTACCGTCTCTCATCATGGGAGGGAGCTCTTCATGCTCTACAGACGTCTCTAACATTCTTCATGTCTTTCCATCCTTTTCCTTTTTAAATTCTATTAATAAACAACCCAATATAACACGTATGCGATCTGTATACTTTAAGAACGTTCAAATATAACATACGAGATGGAGAGATGGTTATTTATTTTGTTCAGCATAAGGCAGGCACTTGTTGAACATGATGCCACGAAGTTCATTAGATACCTATTCTTCCCGTAACAGGTGAGAAAATTTGTAATTTTATTTGTTGTATACGTAAAAAATAAAATGTTAATAATCCCACCGGTGATAAGACTAAGTTAGAAGGGTCAGAGTAGATCTAACTTCGCCTGGAAAAAATAAGGAGAATAATCATTCATTTATTCAAGACACACCGGTAGGCAAGAAAGTAGCCAGGAAAGGTTTTTTTGGGGGGAGGGGAGGGTCAAAACAGCTGATATTTTTTCGCAAAGTGGACAGAAAGTAAGGCCCTTACTTATTGTTTGTTCCTTAAAAAGTTCTTGACCCGTATCTGTGTTGAGAACGATCTTTCAGCAGTGATGTCAGTAATACTGGATTATTTAAATAATAATAAATTGTCGTTTCCTAAAAAAATAATTGAAACAATTTTAGAGGGGTCCGGACCCCTTGGATCCCCCTCGCTGTAGACGCCCTTGACGGTAGGTTTTAGTTGTTCTAAAAACTTTTTGTACGAAATAAAAATGTACTTCTTGTAATACTAATATTGGAAATGTTTTACACTACTATTAATATGTATAAAAACAGTAATTTTCAAATTTATCCCAGATTTAAGCTAAACCATAGACTGCATGGTACCATGGAAAACAATCTATGCCAGTGCAAAAATAATAACACATTTGATTATTTCCGTTTAAAACAGCCTGTGTGTTCAACATAAAGTCAATGATTTCCTCCAATACTTCTTACACTGATAATTTATTACTCATCCGTACCATCGTGAAGCACAAATTTTATGACTGTTTCCCACTAATTCATACAATTATTTTATGCATAGTCTACATCCTTTTGATTATAATTTATTAATGTTAGCTAATTACTTTAGTGTTGTATTTAGAAAATTAGAACAATTTTATAACTGGCCACTTCGAAAAATGGCTGATACTTCCAGAATTATATACACAAAACATAATAAACAATACTACTCTAGTAGAGCTTATGGTGTTAAATCAAATAGCAAAGCGCATAACACTTTGAACCCATAATTTAAACGTGTAATGTATTAAGGTCTGAACCCCACAATTGTACGCCCTTTGTTTAGAACACTGGATCCTCCTACAATGGTGCTATATTTGTCGCTCTTTGACTCCTCCACATTATCCACTGAACATGATGGTAAGTTGCCCAATAGATGTTGACAGAGGCAGTGCATCTCACTCAACTCTGGCTCTGATCCAACTAAGACTTTTGCAGCCTGGTGTCCTGAATGAGATTTCTTCAATATTCTAAATCGAGGAACGGTGGTGGGACTATTGGGCATAGCTCTGGCGACCATTCAACTCATCAAGGGAAAGAGATCTCGCCTGCGCGGAACAATGGATGAGGCTTTGACAAGGATTTTGTGGATGCAGCACTCCGCGGAAGACCGTCTAGTATTCTTCCGATCACAAAGGACGTTCGTTCTTCTGAAGAAAACTGGTGTCTCGCGATCATACAGTGTCTACCTTACACTCCGTCATTCAACGAGAAGGAATGAATGAGTGTTGATAACGGCCTATTATTGGTGGACTGCCATCCAACCTCAGAATTGATGCAGCTGTGGAAATCCAAGCCTAAATGTAGATCCGGTAACGGTTAGTACGTACCAGTCATTCGGGACTAACCAGGGAAAGTGATCGGACATATTCATGAGCATTATGTCAATTTGCAGAGCAACAAGAGGTTGCCTTCAATTCACCGCCCATCTCTTTAAATGCAACCTCTTCAGCAATCAAGTTTGTCTCACATGTCAGCAATAGACATTTTGTATTTTGCAGACGTAATTGAACTATGGCATTGCAGAAATTTGTAATGAGTGAGGGTTGTTCGAATTCTGCCAAGCTCACGCCAAAATCTTTCTTCACCATCTACACATACAGTAAGTTCTGAACATCCTAGTTTAACAGTAAAATCAATGATGCGGTTGCCAGTATCTCCAACCTCACAATATCATTCTGCTTCTTTGTCACCCAATGATTAAATTATCTCACAGTTCAGATAATGTGACGTCATCACAGGATAGGTTGGTAGCACTGCGGACCACTCCCCGCTCGGACCTCGGGATACCCATCCTGCGCGGCCTCGACCGGCTAAAGCCTGCCGCCTAGATCCTTGTATTACCGCGGTGCGCAATCACCGCTCTGAGGCAAGGCCAGGGCGTCGTTCTTTACGCTGGATTGATATCAATTATCACACGATTTACTTTCTCCACTCATAGCCGAGGTCTAAAATACGGTATAGTGTGTTGCACCTGTATTATTACCTCCGCCTACTGAAATTGATAGACGGTGATCGTGGGTCTTGGAGTTGTCTTAACAGATTTCGCCAATTTAGGCAATGATGCTGTGTTGCACCCACCACATATTTCGTTTACACAAAGGATGAAACAATCAGCTGAAAATACAAATATCTAATTATTAATGACCCAACAGCACCCTATAAAATTCATCATACCGTTATCCATCCGTCTTTGCGATAACACCTGATAAAAAATATCCTTGTGACAGTTTCGTCTCCGTCCAAGAATGAACCCTTATTGGTTTTGAAGTACCAAGGTCAAAAGAACGTAAGTCTTTATACCTGCTTCTCTATGCGGTAACTCTTGTTAGAAAGGATTTAGAGACTTGAAACTTGGTACCCAGATTAGTCTTCGTCCAAGAAAGAACCCTATTGATTTTGGAGTAGTAAAGTCAAAAGACCGTCTGTCTTTATGTATCTCGATACAAAGTACTTAGACTTGAAACTTGGTATTTAGGTTCGTCTTTGTCTAAGAAAGAACACTATTGACTTTGGAGTAACAAGGTCAAAGAATCGTCTGTCTTTATGCCTCTTAAAACAAAGAACTTAGAGACTTCAAATTTGGTACTTAGGTTCATCTTCGTTCGAGAAAGAACCCTATTGATTTTGGAGTTGTAAGGTCAAAAGACCGTCTGTCTATGTATCTTGATACAAAGTACTTAGACTTGAAACTTGGTACTTAGGCTCGTCTTCGTCCATGAAAGAACCCTATTGATTTTGGAGTAACAAGGTCAAAGGAATGCCTGTCTTTATGTCTACCCGTCTGTGTGGTAACTCTTGATAGAATGGAGTTAGTGACTCGAAACTTGGTACAAAGGTTTCTTTTGGCCCAGAGAACTGGATTGATATCCGAGAGTAAGTTCAATAGTTCATCCATCTTTGCGAAAACTCTCTCTTTACGTTTAAACGGATACTTAAATACTCCATTGTAACAGTTAGTTTATTACCGTTAACGAACTTAGATTAAACAAATTAATAAATATCTAGATTAATTAATACATTTCAGGATCTTTAATTTTTAATATCTCACTGAATCAGGAAATCTACTTAAGGGGCGGACTAACAGCCCAAGTGGGCGTTCAATCCGACCTGCCATTTTAGACACGAGGGCTGATGGAACTGATAGATTCGGGTGCTCAGTTCTAGAACTCTTTACCCCTTCTCATCCCCAACCCTCCAACACATCTAAGTTCAGTCAGACGTTATACTGAACAGTCATATCATTTCTTCTATCTCAATATTGCGATAATCAGGCAATATCACATTTATTCGTAAAAAGGTTACTGTCACGATAATCCGTGCCCGATAAATAAACAACAGTGGTTATTTTTACTCCTTATCTAATGCGATATCTTATCTTAAACCAGTAAGGAAGCACAGTTGGGACTTTGAAAACATTTAGTCTTCTGCGGTCTACACCAGTGGCAAGGTCTATAGGAACGATTACATTTGATCATTCCAGCCCGAGTTGAGTTTCTTTTCGCGTTGACGAGATCGCCATTCCTCGAAACTTGGCACCTGGAGAAACCGAAGAATCTTCGTGCAACAGGGACGTTTGTAAAGAGAGCTTGCTGCTGCTTTGTTCGGAGTACACAAAGGGTCATGAGAGTTGTTCAGCGCCTTCAGGAGACTAGGAGCGACAATGGGAGGCGAGACCATTAAGCTAATGACCGGTGAAGACAGTCCTGTACAAGTGCGGAGTTGCAGGACTGTTAGGAAGAATTTGCAACGCTCAAGTTCCGACCAGAACCATTCGTCGACAACTCTATGACTTCCAACAAGCAGAAGACCTTCTAGAGGACCACTTCTCACCAGATATTTGCTCAAACTCACATAAACTGGAATGTAGAACAATATAAGACAGTACTCTTCAGGGACGATACAAGAGTCTTCTGATAGACGTGATCGTCTGTGGAGAAGACGTGGAGGACGCTTTGCTCCGGCCTGTATCTCACCGCCTTTTTGTGGTTTCTCCATCATGTTTTGGGGAGGGAAAAAATATGAGGCTTGCACAAAAGTTGATAGGCCACCTTCAAAGGCTCAAAGATACACAGGAACCATCCTAGAAGAATATCATGCTCCTTTAGCGTCCTTCAGTGGCCTCTCAGTTTGTGCTCATGCACGTTACGTAGAATCTATTTTTAGGCACGGTGTAATCTATTGGGGATTTTCTTCCAAGGCGAGTTTTCTTAGAATCTTCATGATGCACAATGCATTCTAACGATTATGCAACCGCCGTGAATCACACAAACCAATTTTTAAAGCTCTCAACATAACGACTTTTTCGGGTCAGTCGCGTTCTTGCGCTGTGTATTTGTAAGGAAGACCTTCTCACCTTTCGCAACACATTGAAATACTCCTTCGTACCCCACAATAATGTAATATTATTAAAACACGCCACTGAGGGACTTCACTATCTGAATGTTTACACAGACGGCTGTAAACATTCATAAATACACCATGTGGTGGCGGCCATTTTGCTCTTAAGAACAATGTTATACCTTGTGCACTTTTCCGAGCCGTCAAAGTCTGCGTGCAATTTTAGGTTGTAGAGCTATGCCAATGTCTCAGTGTTAAAGACACGATCAATAATGCATTCAAACTCTTTTGAGTTTTTTAAATATTCTTATAGGCAATTCGGAAGATTAATTCACAAAGGTTCGAGTTCTATCGTTTAAATATATAAAAAGTATGTATACACGTTATAGGAAAAGAAGTAAAACGCGTTAGGATGTATATTAATTGAATCTTAAATGAGGTTATCTCCCATATCGCTACGATAAAAAATATGAACGTAAAGGTGCATGAAGTTTAATATTGTTCTTATTGGGAAAAAACTTAGTAGGTTTATTACAGCCGGCTCTTACAATATATAATTCATTTCCATTCCCTATGAAAAACTAAGCAGAGTATTATCTTTTAAGAAAGTGTCTTATAAATCATTTTATTAATTAATATCCTTGTAAAACTTTTAATGTGAAATCTTTGCTGCTTTACCTGACGTGTTAACGTACAATGTAGGCATATTTAACGAATACAAATGGAGGAGGTCGATATCCAAGTTGGAGTGACCACCAAACCCGGAAACGCAAATAATAGCTAGGAATAATTTGCAACTAACCACGTTATTCGAGAACAAACCACCCTACCCGAGAATCAACCGCCCTACTCTAGATTCAACCGCCCTACCCAAGAGAACCGCTCTACCTGAGAGTCAACCGCCCTACTCGAGAGTCAACTACCCTTCTCGAAATCAACCACCCTACCCGAAAGCAATCGCTCAACCCGAGAAACAAATGCCCTATTCAAGGGAACCGCTCTACCTGAGAGTCAACCGCCCTACTCGAGTCAACTACCCTTCTCGAAATCAACCACCCTACCCGAAAGCAATCGCTCAACCCGAGAAACAACTACCCTATTCAAGGGAACCGCTCTACCTGAGAGTCAACCGCCCTACTCGAGAGTCAACTACCCTTCTCGAAATCAACCACCCTACCCGAAAGCAATCGCTCAACCCGAGAAACAACTGCCAACTCAAGATCCAACAACCCGAAGGCTAACTCATATAGATTTACCCAACAAGACACCTGTCCGAGAGCTGATGCATAACCTAAATGTTCAGCGGAGCCGAGCCCAACACGTGTCGTGGAGTCGAGGCAACGGCACCTCTCCCACACAGGCGCATGCGCAGAGCAGGTGTCTTGTCACACATTGACAAGTTCATTAAAGGGGGCAGTGGAGGAAGGGGGTTCGATTCCCACGGCTGTCCGAATTTAAATCGCATGACTGGCACATCCACATCGATCCGCGCGATAGCCGGCTCTATTCTTGCCTCTATCGCCCGTCCGGTTGATCTTTTTTCACCAATTTGTCTACCACTCGTGCTCCGAGCCGCCGCGCAGCATGTTCATCTTCCGCTCTGATCCTTTGGTCTTCAACTTCCTCAACACTTATCTATTCGGTTACATTAAGGCGGACCAATAGGTTGTACCAATATAATAGTTGTTTTAACGTTTTAAATAGCATTTTGGTCACAAGCCTTATATAACGTAGCTACGGTAGGAAGGGTTGATTCAATTGAGTTTGCGACCTCGTGTCGTCGCGACCGGAAGAGGGCACCTTTCCAGAGGACTAATATTAACCCTGGATCCGCCACTAGATTTACCCTATCCAAACCCAACCAGCTTTGATGAGGAAAGATAAACTAATAATTTAGATATGGATCCGAAAGTTCCCCAACTATTATACTTAAGGCTAGACAATGTACATACACTTCTACGCGGCATACTCCGACCCAACCTCCGCTCTCCGCTTGCTAACCTGGGCAGTAATCATCCTACCAGAACCTGTCCAGTAGAATTCCAGATAGTAGGAGGCTCCCATTGTTAAAGCTATGACCTAGAGGTCGGCGCAGCTGGCTATCGAGTTCGCGGCTACTGATAGATTACGCGCCAAATTCAAATCTATAGTGGCACTCGCCGCAAGTTTAGCTCCAGTTCACCTTCCTCTTATTACAGAGTCTGGTATCTGACGCTGTCTCTGACTCGACTCCTGGAATCTGGTGTCATGTTCGTCTGAAAAGATCCGAAGTGTTAAAATAATAGTTACGGCGAGCTAGGGAGGGTACTGAAATCGAATTTTGTCACGGACTTTGAACACTGGTTTACCACTCTATTATTTTTCTCTATTTACTCGATGAATAAAAATGTCACTTATTAAAATTTTAGTTTGTTTAAAAATGTATTTACTCGTTGCCAGCACAGTTACCCGTAAAACCAATGTAAAAGTATTTGCTAACGCTCAGCCAAATCCCATTTAGTGAGTGAGAAGGCAAATTTAAAGTCTATTGATCAGTTCGTTTTCGAGTTATTTTTCAGGTTGAAATGAATTTTTCCAACTCTAACAGTGATAGGCTTCGCTAACGCTCAGCCAATTACCACTGATGAAATTAGCCAGAAGCGACGTGGGGCGATAAAATTTGGCTACCGACCTTGGCGTGGCGTAGCTGGGAAGGCCGACCCAGCGAGAACCGGACATTTCACAGCCAAGGATCTAATAAACAATCATCCCGCCGGCGCTGATAACGTTTCCTCACTTCGCCATTTACAGAGTCGCAATAACTCCTTCTAGAGAAGCGCCTTGGTCACTTCCTGAACGGCTCGCCAACACTAATTGGTTTTCGTCCTCCTGTAGAATCGCGCAATAGAATTCAAAGGCGAGGAAGGATATCGTTTTGTTTGTTTTTTTTTTATGAGATACTGATCTGTAAGTATAATAATTCTCCCCGTCCTCATGGGCCACTGACTGCCTCGTACGAGGATCTTATCAATCAGATTAAGGTGGTGCAATCGAATTGCACATTTTGGGTTGAGTTAGTTTTTAAAACTTTACTGTCATAATCCTTCAAGGTACCCTTCTTGAATGCATATAAAGAAAAAAAATTTATCACTTCACGAGGAATTATAGACATCTGAAGTAGTCATTTTGGGCTATTTTATATTGAGGTAGAATTAAAAACTGTTTTACCGAATTTCCAATTTTTACAGTAAGTATGTGATATATGAGGTGAGGGATTGACATAATTTTTATTTTGAAAAATACGAGTTAATTTTCCACCATGTACAAAATGTTACCAAAAAATATTATTATGCATATTTTGGAATAAAAAATATGTTACTCCCTTTGGGAGAATGATACAGAAAATTTGGTGTTATTTAATTAAAAAAAAAACGTATTCATATAGAATCTGTGTTGGTTAAAAAAAAAGACTCCCAGCGTCTTCGTATTGCAGAGGGTCTATACAGAATAAGGGCGATTGTACTGACAAAAGGTGCTTGGGTCACAGACAGGATTTGAACCTACGTTATCTCTAGCTCAGATCTAAAGTCCAACGTGTTAGACTGCTCGGGGTCATCGGCACTCCCAAAGCCAAGTTGATAAATATATTATGGTTAAAATGGATTTTTAAATTGCACATTTCCAACTATGAAAAATTACCGAAAAAGTACATTACGGCATGGCGAGACAGCACAGTCCAAATCTTGCCTGTCATCGCAGCATCGTCCGAGACTCTCTCTTCTGTTTGATGAGATCTTCGCAGAGATGTGTCTCTTAAGGATAACCTTTAAAGATAGAAGAGAAGGTAAAACACCATGGAAGTCAAAAATTGTTTTTGAACATTACTATCAGCACGGTTCAAAGTATGGGCGGACATCGATGAGGCATGAACCGCAAAACATACATGATACTAAGAAGAACATAAATTTTCTAGGTGCGTTTATGTCCAGAAATTAAATATCGCCTTTTTAATTTGACACTTAAATCTAAACTCTATCCAAAATACAGGTATATATTTTCGACAGTTTTCTTTTTTGTAAGTAGTCACAATTTTGGTTAACTAGAGAGTAAAAATAAATACCGGTATTTCTAAGGAAAATCAGAGTGTTACACGATATCGAGTTTAGGTATCTTATAGTTGAATCAGAATATCAGAAGTATATCCGTTCCTAAAGAACATTTTACGAGGTCGAAGGTCTAGGGACAAGGGCACATTAAGGCATACAACCATGCAAGGGAGTTGGTTAACAAAAGAGAAACTCTGTGCCAGGCCTGGCTTGTATTTATATTCAGTGGCCGAGGTTGACTAGTGGGGTATCAAGCGAGCTGAGGTTGAGCGACCAAGCGTACAGGGCGCTCTTATTTATCTCAATGGACATATCTCCATTTGCCAGAAAAAATAATCTGCAATCAAAATAGATTAGACTAATACGAACAATACAAAAATAGCAAGAAAAAATAACTTGACGAATAACGAATCATCAACAGATAACAAATATATAGCAACACAGATAACAATAGGTACAAAGAATAGAGCAACAACAACCACGATAACTAATAAAGATAACTGACCAGTTAAATAGAGAGCAAAGAATATCCAGTGTAATCTTCAATAACAATCATCAACAACAAAGTACTATCAGTTCAAAAATAGGGAAGAGACAAAGTAAAGCAATAGGAGCACTGCATTAGGCACTCTAAACATCTCCTTTACCCTTTCAGAGTTTTTACAGCGTCATGAAAATCGTCAACACAGGAAGCAAAACGTGCCACTACACTGTTTTCTTCATAGCCCGTTCTATAGGGTGGCTTGGCAAAACAAAATCCACTAGGGTAGTATCTGAGATTGGCTTGAGAGATATGATTTTAAGAAAGCCGGGGCAGTTCCTTTGACCATTTAACAACTTATGGAGATCAACTAGATCGGCTATTTTTATGTATGTATAAAATGTTTATCACGAGTATATTATTACAATAGGCCAATACTTAGCTATAGAATTTTCCAGAAGCAACGTGAAAACTCTTCATGAGCACTGCTCCGCAAACACTACCTTTCGGAAATACAGCACAAAAAGTCCACCGCAACAAAACCATTTTAAGGACTAAACCTTGAAGAATTTCCAATTTCAACATAAACTTTCCTAATACAGTTTTGTTTGCCGAAACAAAAAACCAAAGCACGAGATCATGTTTCCTCTGTCACAGTACTCGACAACCTCTCACAAAAATCATTCCGAAATGTGTGTCGCAAATATTTAAGTCTAGAGTATTGAATCTTGTACATACGAACATTACTACCTGATACTAAAACTAAAAGTTTCACAACGAACCTTTCGTAATGGTGGCCACCATTATTTTATTTTATTTTATCTTTTAAATATTAAAAGAGAGCTGCCATTTATTCAGTTTTTGTACTGCTGGTTATTCGCTGAGAACCTCAATAAGGGCCATGTCTCGACACAGTAAACTTGCTCTAAATCAGTTATTTATTATTCGATTTAAATAATGTTGTCGTCATTAGATTTGTGATAATATCCTCTAAAAACTGTTATTCGTGTAATTCTTGAGAAAAACTGTTGGTTTTCAAGACATTCAAAGTTTAAAAGTTTTAATGGCCACCATTTTGTTAATACTAAAGACAATTAATGATTGTTTTTTTCGGTAATTGACCTTGTTATCATAAACATTTGAACCAAACTTTGTATAATTGAACTTATTAGTTTTTAAGATGATAATTTTTTCAAACACACACACAGACAGATGGAAAACTAAGCATCAGTGTTCATATGGTGAAATATGATTTTGTCTTGACCTAAACAATAACGAGGTTACCTTTGTCCAGAGAGATACTGGACACCCTATATAATAGGAATTCAGTCACGTTGGTCTTTCTTCTCCGGGTATGATCTAACAGTACGGTCTCCGCGTATGTGACAAAACTTACAGGTATCTCAGAACTCAGAATTTCATCAGTTTTGTGGATGAACAGTTTTTGAGAGAGAAAACTCTTTTGAAATAAACTTTCGTATTTCGACAACAAAGCACCACTTTAAACTACTTTTTGGTAATGCCAAAACTTTTTGGAAGCCAGTTTATTGAATCCATGAATATTTTTACATGGTATTGCAATTAATTTTAAGACCTCTAGAAGACAATTATTATCTGTTTTCTCTCGTGCACAATGAGCCATACTCCTCGTACTCTACCGTCTGTCTAGTCATTCAATAAATAATACAATATATGTCCAGATTTAGTGCAGGATTTGACCACTAGTCTTCTCTATGTCAACCTAACCTTAAATGATGCTTCTGACCATCCTGCAACTTGCTCTTTTCTATAACTCTAGAAAGTTCTAATGTCTTATTGATTTTTTATAATCCTAATGAAACTCCTACATAATACTGAAAAATCTTTATATTTTACAAATAAATGGATTATAGGCCTATATGCCTTTCTGAACGAACTCCTTCAACGCGGAGGAACAAAAGGTGCAAGAAGGAAATCTTGGTCTCGAACTCTTCGTTAGTTCAGCGTCACTCCCTTCCTCTTGCGGACTTCCCTTGCCGAGCAAATCGCCCATTGTTGGACAAGTTTACATTCCCTCTGCATACGTCACATCTCAATCTCGCCAGTCTCCCACGCTTTTTATGAATGAATTTGCCTATTCTGTGCTCTGTGCGGACTCTGGATGACACATCCACCAAAACCCACAATGGAATTGCCACCTCTTCGCGGCCGTCAAAGTCGACTGCGTTTACGGCGATTCGCCCACGCCTGCCAGACGCGACGCTGCGCCGCGCTGGGGAGGCAGCACGCCTGCGCACACACGCGCATGCGCAGCGCTTGACCGACCTTGTCGATTGCGCAACTCGCGCTAGGCACAGCGCAGCCGCAGACCTACTTCTGGCCGCGCTGGCTCGCCTTGGACGCGTCACACGGCACCGGCTCGATCAGCTGATTAGTGCGTTCAATGGTGCCATTAGTGTCATACACGCGTTGGCAAGGTTAAACTGTTAGCATTGAAACAGTACAACCACTTACGGTACTAATTACCCACGGTATCTTACCATATTCTTTTCTTTTCTTTCTCTTTAAAGGGAAGGCCGATCCCCCTTTAATCCTTATTCTGCCCGTCCTCGTGGGCCACTGGCCTGTGCGAGAATCTTATCAAACAGAATATAAGGGGAATCGATACTGGATGAAAGTTGCTTGAATGTGGGATTGTGCGTTTGATTGCGATTCTGATGTGGTGAAAATGTACAAAGTCTTAGCTCTGATACTTTGAAATTGACGGTTGCTATACATGTGTATCATGTCTCTGCAATAAACATTGATTGATTGATACAATACGATAGTAATAAATAATATTCTTTATTACACGAAACGATTTACAATAATTGTATTGCAAGTGTTATTTAAAAAAATAAAAGGTCTAAAACTAATAATTAACAATATCATATATCAAGTAAATAAATAAGAATCAATTTAAAATTATATTTTGGCAGTTATTACTTAGACTGTGGCCGACGTTTTTTGAATACCAGAAGGGGAGTTACAATAAATTACGTTTTAATTGTTACTCAAGACTATCCCAGCTGCCTATCGCAAACTCGCCAATGAATAAAATGCTCTTGACACCAAGGAGTGTTTTAGTCGAGATGTAAATTTTTGGTGTCTGGTCTCTTCAGGGAGCTTATTGATTAGCCTAACACCAACTTCAGACAAGTATTAAAAAACCTCTAAGTGAGACACTCTTGAATCGACAGTATAGTACGACGTCGATAATACAGAAGCTAGGCAAATTCAGCAATCCAAGCTCGCCGAAGGCTACTTTACTTTGGTACACGATGGTACTGATAAAAAGCGCTACGGTCACTGACAGGATGTGAACCTGCGCTATCTCTAACTCAGATCCAAAGTCTGACGTCTTAGACCGCTCGGCCATCGACACTCCCATACATACCATAATAGATTGAAATTACGTGAAAAAACGGAGCCACAAGACATGTTCAATTAGTCAATCAATTTTTATTGCAAAGACATAATTTACATGTATAGCAAACGTCGATATTAAAAGTTCAGAGCTAAAATTTGGTACATTCTCCCCACATCAGGATCACATTCACACATACAGTTCAACGACGTTCAGGCATCTTACATCCTTTGCTAATTATTGGGCGATCTCCCAGTCAAATGTTAAGAACTCGGTAACATTATAAAATGCTTGTGACGCTAAAAAGAGTTTCAAACGAGTTTTTTGCACATTGCGTGTTGCGGTATTATTTATCCAATTGGGCAGCTTGTTGATGAAGTGAACACCTGCTTGTGAGGGCAGATGTTCTTAAACCACCGTTCTGTGTCTACCAGTTCGGTAGTTTCCCCTGCGTCTGGTCTCATACGAATGAATGTCTTGGCCAGTCGTCATGGTACATTTAGACATGCAGAACGAAGTTGTTTCGAAAATGTAGAGACTTGGCAGAGTCAACAGCTGCAACTTTTTGAAGATCTCTCTACAAGAGTCTCTGAAATTCAAATGAGAGATTATTCGAATGGCTTGCTCCTGCAATTTGAACACTCTAATGAAATGGTTATTTACACAGGCCCCCCACAGAACCACTCGGTAGGTAAGGTGGGGGAAAATGAAGCCAAAATAAGCCTTCATCAGAACCTGAGTTGGGTAATACTTGGCTACAGACTTCAAGACATAAATGCTTGAGGATAATTTGGCGCAAACATCAATATGGTCCTTCCATGTCAACCCTCGATCTAGGTGCATTCCAAGGAATTTAGTAGAGCAGTCTTCTTCCAGAATTGAATCTGCCAACATTACGGCAGGGCCACATTCTGAGTCTGAAGGCCGCAGAGCGAAGTTCATCAACAAGGTTTTTAACGGTTATTTTGTTTGGATACTTCCATTTCGGAAAGGTAAGGCAACAGTGAATGATAATTTAATGTTAATAACATTAAACACAACGCACGTGGTATAGAAAATGGCTGAAAAGACTTCGAATGAAGAATCTCGAATCGATTTCTTGAAGAGTTTATTCGAGACGAGAGTATTAGAAGATTACTTTCTTCTGCCTTGTTTAAAATCCGTGATGCACACTGAAATGCTATACTGGTTTTTAGCTAGAACAATCTTAGCCAGCAAACTGCTTCCAAGACCCATATGGAGACGTGTCTCAAGTAAAGCAAAGTTCAATGCCTTACCTAACTATACCAATGAATTGGCAAGAAAGCAATTCACTTATACAGCCATTATACATTTCAATGCATTCATAATAAACTAAGGCAACAGTCTATTGTACAAACCAAAACCAAAATTTTGAGATAAAAGCTAGAGAATATGTGAAAGATCTAAATTCTTAATTGTTTTATTTTTATTGTTGTGTCACATTACATAATTATTGTTTATCACATAGTTTAAAAATTGTCATGAATTTAAGAGTTTGTTATCATATGTCTACTGTTGAGCTGTTATTGTTGAAATTGTTTGTTAGATATATATATATTTTATTAAGATGTGTATACGTGATTAAAAACGCACACACGCGCGCGCGCGCGTTCTTTTTGTTATGGCTTATCTTGACTTTGTTAATATTTATGATTATTTATTATTGTTGTTATTTTGTTTATAATTTTATTATAGTTACGTTGTTATATCTATATATATGTATTTGTTATTTATCTTTAGGCTTAATTATCTATTTAATGGAACTATTTTGAGTGGAACACTGGACTGGACTGGATTATATTTGATTGTATGGATATTATTGCATGTCATCTTGATTTAAAACATGCACAATGTAATTGGGTGTGTAACCTGTATTGTTGCATGTAAATAAAATAAATAAAATAAAATAAATAAATAAAAAATATTATTGATCTATATACTGTTGTATATATTTTATATTAAATCCTGTTTTGTCGAACTTAGTCGATTTGTTATATTTGCTACCATCTGAATATTGATTTATCACATCATTAATAATTGCTAATTATCTTATAATGAATTTTACTGTACTTATGTACCGCCAAGCTATAGTTGTCAAGATTCTTTGTTAAATTTAATACGGTTTGATTCATTTTTGTATTTAATCATGTATTACTGACTTGTATATTTTTAATCTGTCTAAGTAGTCCTTAGATTTGTTAAGCATTCAACTATTAATTGTTTTTTTTTATATTATTTATTTAATGATTTATCTATTTGTAATATCTAAAACATTTGATTTATTTTGAAGTCCACCCTCTGCCAAAAGATGACTGGATAGGCTTTGAATATACTTTGCTAACTGTAGTATATAATGACAATATATTAAAAAGGAGATTGTTTTTCTCTTCCACGCGTGCTTTGTATAGGGTATGGAATTATATTTTAGTGAACTATTTGGAAAATAAAGTTTTTTTGTGAACTGTTTCTCAGAGTTGGATAAAAATAGTCAAAGTAGGTGCTAAAATGTTGTGTTTCCTGCAATCTTATTTGGAAACACGGTCGAGGATATGGGGGCAATGTCCATGGTGTACTGTAATACACGTTTCACTGATGGTTCTACCATCTCACTCCTCCCTAATATCTTCTATTCAGTTCTCCTGGAAGTAACTCATATACAAAGATCCGTACCTAGTACTTCACCGGTTCCAGGACACTGATTCCGAGTACTATAAAAACACGATCCCTCAGTGGGCGGCCCCTTTCGAAATCACCGGCGAATAGTTGACTCAGATTTCGTAATTTCCTGAATGGGAGAGGTTAGCTGGCCGTAGTCTCTAATTACGACGTAGCACCGATACCACACAGAGCACGTGAGGCTAGTTGCCTGCTCCTCTGCCATCGTGGACTTTTCGTCCGGTAATTGCATCTCTCTACTGCTACACAAGTACTTGTTTGCCAACACTATTATATGACCTACTTACAAGTACCCATTTCTCTTAGCCCATAAAATTACTCGTTGCTGAAAGGCATCACAGTAACTATACTTTAAACTGTGATTACACAAAGTGGTAGCCTACTAATTGTCTTAATATTTTTAACATGAAATTCCATTGGAGGTGTGCTGAACTATATTTTTAATATGTCCATTACAAATTCGTGACGGAAACAGGATTTTCCGGACATTCGCCATCGTTCTGTGATACAAAATACAGTAACACTACGCTTCGAGATCTGCAATATGATCTCTTCTTCAAGTTTTATTTGGAAACCATCAACGTAAGAACCAGGAGAAATGTCCACTGCGCTCTGTAATAGATACTTCACTGATGGTGCTGCCATCACACTCCTTCCTCGTGGTTTCCAAATAACTAACCTAACACATAATTAGTTTTTTACCCGAAGAAGAGATCAGATTACAGATCCCGAAACGTAGTGTTACTGTTTTGTATCACTGAACGGTAGAAAAAGTCCGGAGAATCCTTTTCCCTTCACAATCCTTCCATCGTCAAAAACAAACTTCAAACAAGAACAAATTTTTGATCAGTTGCTTATAGAATGTTATCAATTTGGGTTTTTATGAATTCGCGATGCTATAAATTCTTTCACTCACAAGAAACCCCAGGGTTGGATGAAAAATCGTTGATTATAAGTATTTCTGTGGACTGGAATGGATTTTGACACCGTAAATTATTGACTGATACTTAATAGACTGAAGGCTTTGTGTCATTGGCATTTAGCTCGAACATTTAAAATTCATACTGGATCATGTTTTGGCTCTTGTTTTAAATTTAAATTCTCTTTTTAAATCGCATCGATGACTGTTCTTGTTTTATGACCAAGAGGCAATTGAATGAATGATTTTTAACTCGAAGCCTAAAGGGCTTCACTAAACAATGGCAGTTCTAAGACTTTTGAAACTCAAATCTTATCCATCATGTCTAGTGCGGTATTCTTGGATATCTTCCGATGGTGCTAGCTGATCACGGCGAATATGTTGTGATCTTTAAAAAAAGCTTTACAGGTGTCGTTGGAAGGCGGTAAATAACTCACAAGATCCTGTTTTGACATTTGGTGAAGAAGAGACGAAGGTCTTCCCCCCACTAGATATTCCGTGCTGAAATTAGGCTCTAGCAGTGACCCCTGCAAACATCCAACTAAAATACTGGTTGCAATGCATCTTTAAAAACCAAATTGGAAACGTTGGGGAGTTCAATATTTTTCTGAGTGTCTCAATGTGGGATGTTCACGAAAGGGTTAAATCGTTATACCAGAAATCCGCACTCCATTTGCTATGAAGCAAGGAGCTCGGTTCCGTGCAATTGTAGGGTTTTGATGGAAATTCACTGCTTTTCCAATATCTTGAAACCAGATGAGCAACTCAGTCACTTTAAAAATGAAAATGTTTACAATGTTCCAAGAGTCTTCATTCAACTCAGTCAGTGTTATGCCATTGGAACTTCCAAGAGGGTCTACATTTTGATTTGTACAGTAATTGAAACTGATACGTTATCGGCACACATACTGATGTGCGAACCTTTCAATATCTGTGATGTAAAGTAAAAAAAGAACACTGGAAAAAGAGTGCACCCTTGGGGGACCCCATATGTATAACTTTTCAAGTTGAAGAATAATATCCTTTGAAATGTCGATAGAGGCTGAAGTGTTTGTGGTCAGACAGAAATGATCGGATCAGTTAAGAGACATGACTCTGATCCCATAGTGATAAATTTTATACGAAAGTGTCAAGGCGAATGCAGTAAAATCCCCTTGATAAGTCACATATCACACCAACTGTAAACGACGCTATTGTGTGTGTCTCATCCAAGGACAGATAACTTTATTTGTAAAGGGATACAGACTTGTTGATGTAAATGAATGTTATTACGCCTTGAAAGGCGTGAAGACAATTTGCATAAACACGGTTTTCAAATTATTTAATAACTAAATCGATAACTATTTAATAAATAAGGATCATCATTTTATGAAGGGTTTCTATAGTGGCTGCCTTAGTTTAGACGGAAATTTGCCAAACTGCACAAAAAGACTGATTAGAAAGGTCAGTGGATAAGAAAGCTAACTGCTGCAGAATCTGAGATGTGGGGAGATTTCTCCCAACTGAAGAGAACTAATTCTTTGAAGATCGGATGATTTCGATGACTTCTTGCTCACAAATGGACACCTTGAACATCGATGATATGAATAAGGGGCTGAACTTCTAAAACCACTGTATAGATTATTTCGGACATGGAGACTGAGTGAGGGCGGAAGACTTCCGCCCTCAAAAAAAACCCATCAATGTGTATTAGTTTTCGAAGAAGTTTTACGTACGACTTTTTTGATGTAGCTTGCTCATTGCTTTCTTTTGATACAAGGATATTTGGGTCTTAACCCACTGTTAGCCAAGGTTTAGAATTTGGTGATTTTTCACTCTTGTTAGTTTTTTTGGAAACATGCTCTAAAAAGGCCTGTAATGTGAGGACTTGCAGACAAGACTGAAAATTTTTCTTCAAAATCTGAGTCTAGTTTATTTAATACGGCTTTCTACTGTATTTGTGGGAGGTATTTTTGAAAAGAGCGTTTTCAGAGACAGCGCGAACGTTCCTTTTAGGTACAGTTATGAAAGATAAATTTGTTTTAAAGATGTTACATATAAGAATTTGAGCACTGTGTTGGAAAAGTCAAAATCAGCAATTTCGGCGTGAGCAAGATCATCTTGTGAAATAATAATATGGCAGTTTCAGGATAACTTGCAGCCCTTGCTGTCTCTTTACACAGGACATTAATGAACGTGAAGTATGTAAAGAGTTCAGATCCTGTTTTGAATCGCTCTCTAATAAGGGCGTCTATATTGAAGTTGCTGCAAAAACTACGCGCATGTTTACGAGTTGCTTCTCGAATAGGTCTAGAAAACCGCTAAAGCCGGCAAATAGCTGCCGATAAAAAGTGGTAAATAACATTGGCCTTGCGCATTTTGCGCCATTAATTTCTGCCGCTCCGCAATCGATGATCATTTCCGCTGAGAAACGCTTTATACATTGCGCGTCTTAATAAATGTGAGCGTAATGCTAAAAGACTCCACCTGTTGATTACTACCGGCCGTAATGGAGGCTAAAGTGAAACCAATTTATCAATTTAGGATTCAATTCAATAAACAATATAAACTGCATACCAACCGTCAAAAATTTAAGAGCTAAAATTTGGCACTCTTTCACTACAATGGTTCTGACAAATATACAGAAATTTCATATATAACTAAATAAATGCAAAACGAACTAAATTGAAATAACTATTTGAAAACCTCCACGGTGGATGAATATCAAAGAAGAAAACAGACTGTGCTATTTTACCAACTGTAAAATGATTTTAAATTGTATGGAAATTTAATATGCTAAATGTTTAGTCAAACGTGCTCTGTAAGCACCTGACATTGTACGCTTTGTAAATATTATTAAAATAAAAAATATACTTTATTGAAGAATGTGTCTTCTCTTGAAGGACAGGAATAATAGAAAAGGTTTTTGAACACTCCAGGAGCAATTATAGACATTGTGTGCAAACTAAAAATAGAAAAGTCTGCTGAAGATAAAGATAGGGATGTGGATTATGACGTTAAATGAAATACGTTTTATAAAAATTACACAAGTCAAATATAACAAAATATATCATTCACTCAGTCATATTTCATGTTCAATTGTAAATACAATTATAATGACACAATTTTTTAACTGTGAGAAATCATAGGGAGGTTAATATTTTGGTCTAAGTTTTCCAAGAAAATCAATTTTGATTTATGAGTACCAGAGTTTTGTTATCTGAGAGGGATTTTAACTATTAATAATTACAATATGTAGCCCTAGTACTAAAAGGGCCAAAGGCCTATTCTTGGATGTTGTAAAAGGGTCGTAATTTAAAAATATAGAGCGGTTTAAAAATATTTATAAAATATGTGGGTACCGGTTTCGGGTTGCACAATCAATTATCAAAATTGTATAATATAACATCCGGGTAGAAAAGCACTCTTTCAAAATTACCTGCACTTATTAAGACTTTTTATACTCCCAGAAGATTACTGAACTGTACGAGTTTAATGAGGCATCTGACGAATGACGGCGGATTTCGCCACTGCTTGCCAAAAAAACAATAAGACATCGCGTTAAAAAGACGTTTATTAATTTGAAAGCCGTTCCAGACCGTATAATACACAATGGCAATCGGCAAGAAGAAATTATAATTGGCGAAATCGATGTCACCGGAGCTTTCTATACGGCGGCTGCACCGGCTATTTAGCCGCGGCTGAGCCGGTCTGCTGCCGAAACCGGGCCTGGGTCGCCTTTCCCTCGACTGGGCGCCTGCGGCTAGCTGCGCTGCCGGCCACTTTCATCTGGACCCATAAACAGACGCGCGCGCACACACCCGTGCCGGCCACCCACCCTAGGCGCGTCACAACACGACAGTCGAACGAACCTGTGCCGGACACCCGCACTAAACGTGTCACAACACGACAGCCGTGCTCACATACGCACCCGTGCCAGCCAGCCACCCTAGGCGCGTCACAACACGATTGTCGCGTACACACATGCACACGCACCAGTGCCGACTACCCATCCTAGACGCGTCACAACACGATAGTCGCGTACACACATGCATGCACACGCACCAGTGCCGGCTACTGATCCTACGCGCGTCACTACACGATTGTCGCGTACACGCATTCACACGCACTAGTGCCGGCTACCCATCCTACGCGCGTCACTACACGATAGTCGCGTACACGCATGCACACGCACCAGTGCCGGCCACCCATCCTAGACGCGTCACTACACGATAGTCGCGTACACGCATGCACACGCACCAGTGCCGGCTACCCATCCTACGCGCGTCACTACACGATAGTCGCGTACACGCATGCACACGCACCAGTGCCGGCTACCCATCCTACGCGCGTCACTACACGATAGTCGCGTACACGCATGCACACGCACCAGTGCCGGCTACCCATCCTACGCGCGTCACTACACGATAGTCGCGTACACGCATGCACACGCACCAGTGCCGGCCACCCATCCTAGACGCGTCACTACACGATAGTCGCGTACACGCATGCACACGCACCAGTGCCGGCTACCCATCCTACGCGCGTCACTACACGATAGTCGCGTACACGCATGCACACGCACCAGTGCCGGCCACCCATCCTAGGCGCGTCACTACACGATAGTCGCGTACACGCATGCACACGCACCAGTGCCGGCCACCCATCCCTAGGCGCGTCACTACACGATAGTCGCGTACACGCATGCACACGCACTAGTGCCGGCTACCCATCCTACGCGCGTCACTACACGATAGTCGCGTACACGCATGCACACGCATCAGTGCGCATGCCGGATACCCCAAGCCTCTCAAGTGATAGGCTTCGCTAACGCTCAGCTAAAAATGTACTAGCCTTTGTCTATAAGCAGTATAACACACTTTATAAAAGTACCTCTGATTCTATTAGTTATACAGAAATAAATCATTCATATCGATAAGGTGGGTTGTGGTTCAGGGGATTATTCAGATTAAGCCACCACCTAACTTTGATAGTTACAGATCAAATGTTTACTACCTCAAATCAAATCAAATCAAATCAAATCTTTAATTGCTCGCAACAATTTCTTCACATTGTATGGCAAACGTCACAATTATTTATAACTTTTAAACTCTCATACCACACAACTACCACATTCAAACTTACATAATTTTCATACATTCCAGTCTCATTCATCCTTCGCCAATTTCAACCCACTTACAGCGCTGGAGTTAGTTATCGAATTGGGCGGTCTCCCAGTTAAACGCTAGAAACTCGTCAACGCTGTAGAATGCCTTTGACACCAGAAAACGCTTAAGACGAGCTTTTGACGCCTTGGGCGTTTGCGCGTTTTTCATAGAATTTGGCAATCTGTTGATGAAGTGAACACCTGCCTGCGAAGGCAAGTGCTCATAAACTACCGTTCTGTGTCTTCCAGTTCGGTAGTTATCTCTGCCTCTAGTCTCATACCCATATGTCACGTCCCCTGGTAAGGGCACATTTAGACAAACAGAACAAAGATGTTTCTAAAATGTAAAGACTGGGCAAAGTCAACAGTTTCAAATTTTTGAATGCTGTCCTGCACGACTCTCTGAAATTCAACTTTGCGATAATACGAATCGCTTTTTTTTGTAATTTGAACACCCTCAGGAAATTGTTGCCTGCACAGGCCCCCCACAACACCACCCCATAGGAAAGGTGGGAGTGAATTAGCCCATAATATGCCGCAATCAATACCTGACTGGGGTAATACCGGGCCAAGGACCTCAAAACATATTCCTGAGGACAGTTTGGTACACTGTTTGGTACCTGAGCAAGCACACTGGAGGGTACTTTGAATTCACTTTTCCTTTGCCTCAGTTTATAGCATTGGATGATTTATCTCTTGTGTAACTAATACAATCATAGTTAGTAAGCAACTTCCACTTAGAATACATCATTGGTGACAATTGAGTACAACAATAGTGAGTGAGGACGGACAGAAAACCCATTTCTTAGTGGGCATTTTCCAACTAATACAAGTGCAAACTATTTCATGGCATCTTGAGTAGTTTCTGAGGTTCCAACAGTAGATATTCAACATACTAAAAGTTTTTCGAAGTGAAAGACCCTATTCGTCTCTTAGCGATACTTTTATGGAAGGTAACAAGTATATCTGTGCAAATTATTTTAATATTAAATTTGTCACAGTATTTTCTAATAAGCATCTAACTACTTGTTTGAATCTCAACTTTTACTTAAAATGAGTAATCCGTAGGTTTCAGTCTTAAATCGGCCAAAATACAATCAATATTATCTTATTGTCTCTTCCTCAAGCCATTTTACAAATCTACTACATTTCATTGTGAAATAATGTTCCAAATGCAAATGTAAGCAGACCAATCAAAAGATAAAAGAACTCATCTTGCTATTTTGTCTACAATATTATTCTTAGAGTTTGATATTTTTATAATTATAACACAATATTTTAGGTTTTTTTATTGATATCTGAGAATTGGGGCAGAGTTGTTGACAATCAGTTTTTGAAAAACACATATTTTACCAAAGATTTACCCTTTACATGCTATAAAAAACTAGAGCGCTTAAATCCTCAAATCACACAACATTACATTTACTAAGAAAATAACATAATTTTTGTGACAGAAAAACGCTTTTATTTAAAAATGGTAAAATAAACAAAATTTGGCAACACAAAAATTATAAATGGATAAAATATAGTTCACAAAAAAATAAACAAAATATTTATAACAATTTTGTATGATTAATTAGATGTTTAGTTTAAAATTTGTGTAAAACACTAAAAGTGAAAACGATGCTTTCGAAAAAAAAAAGAAAAACTTTTTCAGTCTAAAATATTAATCAAAACTTGTTATGTTTGTGTTCAGTTTAATGTTCTCTGTTTTGTAAGGGAATCATTTTTCAAAGTGCTATTTCTCATGTGAAATTAAAAAAATATATACACTGTAAGTAATCATTTTTATTTTTTAACTTTTAAAATTAAATTCATTTCAATACTAGATTTGTTTTATAGTTTTTATAAAGGAAAATTACTTTTCTGCTAATGTATTCTAAATGAAGTTTTACTTATTCAGAAATCAGCGATGGCTTGTGTATTGTATAAACTGTGTTTTGAATCGAGTTCAGATTAGGCATAGAAAAAAACATAGGCATATAGTTTTGTGGATAATTAAATAATTGTTGCATGTGTACAATTTTAGTTGTAAATGGTAGAATTAGTTGTTTTTAAGAAATATTTTTTCAAGTGCTTATTGTGCATACTGGAAAAATTTAAAAAAAAATTTGCTAAGAACACTACGTGTCTTTTTTAATTATAATAAATTACCAGTATATATTGTATGTTTTGTGTTTTTAATTAGATGATTTATCTGTAAAGAAAATAAAAGAAAAATTAAGAGCTTATCTAAAACCGTTTTGATTTTATGGAGGTTTTAATAAAATGTTAAAAAATCGCTGAAATAGGCATTTTTCAGCAGTACCTTGAGAGAAATTTCTGGCATTTTTTTTTGCATTTATAATACTCCATAATACAGTTAGAAAAAATACAAACACAGTATGTGTCACAGACTAACTATTTCATGACAAGTGGGTTGAAGCTGATTTTGTGTAACACCTGCACACAGCTGACGCAATAACAGTACTGCTGAAACAGCTGTGCTGCAGGCAAGCAGACTGAAGGGGCACCATTAAAAATACTCCAAATGTTCGTAGAATGAACTTTCATTAAAACTAGCAATGAACATAGATTTCTGATAATCCAAGACATTTTTATTAGATGACATTAATTCGATTTCCTAAGAATCAATACAAGATAAACTTACGATTAGACATAAAGAACCAACAACATATAACAACAAGGTTAGATATACCCTGAATTTTAACTCAGCTGGGGAAGTTTGTATTTTACATGATTCATTGGAGATCTGTTTATATTAATTTTTAACCTAATGATTATAAAGCTGGATTTATTAATATCAATGATTGTTAATTGCTAATAATAATATTACTGTAGCTGCCAATCTATAGTTAAGAGCCAACCATAGTAAAATTACCTTGAATTTTTCTCCATAAGAACAATGTCATCTCGTGCAGTTAAATGCCCTTGTTTTTAATCCCAGCCTATGGGAGATATTTCATTTAAAGATATTATTAATACGCACCCAAATGCTTTTTACTTTTGTCTATATTTTTATGGGTTATTCAGAGAAAAATCTCATACTTTGTTGTACTTCAATGATTAAGTATTAAAAAGTATACAATTTACAAAAACAACTAGAGAGCATTTGCATGCATTTTTATTATATTATTATTTATTATACAGGGTGTCTCATAACTCTCTGGATAAAGCTAAACCCACGATTCTCAGGTCTTTGATGCTTAGTTTCCCATCTGTCTGTCTGTATGTGTTTTCTATAAAACATTTATATCTTAAAAACTAATTAATTAAATTATACCAAATTTGGCTCAAATATTTATGATAACAAGGCCAGTTACTGAAAAAATATGAAATTATCTTTAGTATTTTCAAAATGACGGCTATAAAAACTTTTAAACTTTGAATATCAAGAACCTGCAATTTTTTCTCAAGACTTACAAGAATAACAGTTTTTACAGGATTTTATCACAAATCTAATGACACCAAAATTATTAAAATCGAATAATAAATAAATGATTTAGAGCAAATTTACTGTGACAAGACATGGCCCACATTGAGGTTCTCAGCGAATAGCCAACAATACAAAAACTGAATAAACGGCAGCTCTCAATGTGGGCCATGTCTTGTCACAGTAAATTTGCTCTAAATCAGTTTATTTATTATTCGATTTTAATAATTTTGTTGTCATTATATCTTAAATAAAATCTACTAAAACGGTTATTCTTATAAATCTTGAGAAAAATTGGAGGTTCTTAAGATATTCTAAGTTTTAAGTTTTAATAGCCACCATCTTGAAAATGCTAAAGATAGTTTCATAATATATTTTTCAGTAAATGCTCTTGTTATTGTAAACATTTTGACAAAATTTGGTATAATTGAATTAATTAGTTTTTAAGATATACATTTTTTAATAAAAAAACACATACAGACAGACAGATGGGAAACTAAGCATTTGAGACCCATGTTCATATGGTGAAATATGTTTTTCTTGACCTGAGCAATAACGTGGTATACCTTTGTCCAGAGAGTTACAGGACACCCTGTATACATTTTATATCATCAGCTAAAGAGAGCGAATGAATGAGAGCTAGAATAAGAAAGTGATTCTGTCTTGGCTTAAATACTAGTATAAGCCATCCACTTTTTCAAATTGAAATGGGGCTTCCTCTCCAGGTCCTATCCTGTCAGGCCCATGAGTCCACATTGGGTGAAAGACTGTCCACGTAGAACCCTTGCAATCGATGAAATTTTCTTATTTTTACTTACCACGTACGATCACATACAAATTTTGTACCTAAAAAATTCTGTAGCAAAAAAAAAAAAATTTATTATTTTACTATTATACATCTTTGTTTGTTACATGGATGTGATCCTTTTTGTTTTTCATCGTTTTTTCTCATCAGTAATTTAGTTTTGACCAATAAATCTTTAAGAATAGGAGGTCTTTTAAAGATTATTCTAGGAGTTGTTTGGAAAATATCATTAGCTGAACTAGAATTTTGTAAGGTATTAAATGCTATTTTAACCCGGGATCACTCGCACCGTTAGATAAAATCTAACACATTCTTGTGTTTTTTGTAATAAAAACTACGTTTTTATACCTATAATTCTGAGACTTCGTCATTGCCTCACCGAGACATCTCTAAGAATGAGGGTAGGAGTAGAAAGGTAGTGGGGGGTGTAGGGGCGGAACTGTGGTGGTCAAAAGTGGGGTGCGTCCCTCTCGTTAGTGTGAAACTAACACGCGAGTGGTCACGTCCTTCTACGTGATAGACATAATCGAACGCGTGAGTTGTTAAGTGATAACAGTTTTATTATTTTCGGTTAGGTTTTTTAATTTATTTTAATTGTGCGGGGACATAAATGTAACATAAAGTGATGTTTTGGTTGTTTTAGTGAAATAATGGAACGGGTGGATGATTTTCGTATATTAGGTTGGTTGGAAGATGAGGAAGACGTACGTGGATCGTCTGACAACGAGCCTGAGCTAGTTCCTGAAGTATTTTCTGACACGGATGCTGAGCCCAAACGTCATGAAGAGGACACACATTCAGAACAATCAGATGGTACAGTTGAGTTACCACAACTGGTTCCAGAACGTGCGTATCAAGGAGAAGGCAGTGGCGCCGGCACTAGCAGCGGACCGACACTCGTGGGAAAGGATGGTGTTACTAACTGGTATGTACACAACGCTTCATCGGCACGACCCACCCGAACTCCAAGAGAAAATGTGGTAACAAGATTACCAGGTGTAAAAAATGTGGCAAGAGGCAAAAATACAATTATAGATTGTTGGGGTTTTTATTTTCCGGACAATACTATTGAGCATATTGTGCGCTGTACAAACGAAAAATTGATGTTGATGAGCCAATTATATTCACGTGGTATAAGGGATGTACCCCAAACAGATGTGCTAGAAATGAAAGCTTTTATTGGCACACTGTATATGGCTGGTATAAAAAAGGCACATCATTTGAATATTGACGAGTTATGGAGCAACGATGGCACATGTCCAGAATTCTTTTCAGCTGTCATGGCAAAAAAACGTTTTTCAAACTCTGGTTCAAGGTATAAGGTTTGATGATAAAAATACAAGAGCTGCTAGAAAAAGTATTGACAATTTAGCTCCAATCGGAGAGCTTTTTGAAAAGTTTGTCACAAAATGTGACGAAGCATATTCTATAAGCAAATACGCTACAGTTGATGGAATGCTGGAAGCATTTCGTGGTCGCTGTAAGTTTTGGGTATACATTCCCAACAAGCCGGCCAAATATGGTCTCAAAGTTTATGCCCTCGTAGATGCTAGAACATTTTATACGGGTAAAATGGAAGTGTATCCTGCACAACAGCCCCCAGGACCATATTTGCTCCCAAATGATGCCAGTAGTGTTGTGAAACGCCTTATTCAACCCATTGAGAATACAGGACGTAATGTAACAATTGATAACTACTTCATCAGTGTCCCTCTTGCAAATGAATTATATGCAAACCATAGACTAACTATTGTAGGGACTATCCGCAAGAACAAGCTCCAAATCCCACCTGAACTTTGCAACATAAAAAATCGTCCAGTGAGAAGCAGTATGTTTGTATTTGGAAAACCTCCAAACAAATGCACATTGACCTCGTACGTTCCAAAAAGAGGAAAAAATGTTTTACTTTTGTCAACTATGCATAAGGATGACAGAATTGATGAAGATTCGGGAGACCTGCTCAAACCTGAAATCATAACATTCTACAACCTAACGAAGGGGGTGTGGATGTTGTTGACCGTCTGAAAAGTGAGTATGATGTTTCCAGAATAAGCAACCGATGGCCCCTAACATTGTTCTTCTGTATGCTAAACGTAGGAGCAATAAATTCTCAGATTGTGTTCCGAGCAAATACTCAAGAAACCATGTCTAGACGGAGCTATCTAATGCAGCTGGCAAAAGCCCTGACCCAGCCACACCTTGAAAGAAGAGCAGCGATCCCTCACCTGCCGGGCGAACTGAAACAAAAAATAAGGAGGGTGGCTAAACTCCCTCCACCACCACCGCCGCAACCACGTCGAGTCGACGGGAAGCTTCGCTGCGCCCATTGTCCCGTGCGCAAAAACAGATTCACACAGCAAACCTGTAGCAACTGTTCATCTCCTATCTGTAAAGAGCACACTGCACATACTGTTCTAACGTGTTCACAGTGTCATGACAATGATGAAAATCAATAAAATAAATCAAGAAAACTTGGATAATCATTTTTACACAACTATTTTTTTTTTTTATTTACTAACTACCAATAATGTACTTTAGGATAGTAAATATTATTATAAAATTCATTGTAAAGTCATGTCAGTTAATTACTTTTAAAGAGGAATTTATGTTTTCAATATAAATATAAACATTCTTATACAACTAGATTTTTTTAAATTTACTTGTACATTATGTACATTATTCTTAATTTTATGATAGTAAATATTAGTTTATTATTATCGAATTCATTGTAAAGTCATATCAGTTAATCACGTTTATAGATGAATTTTGGTTTTCAATATAAATATATATATTCTTATACAACTACATTTTTTTACATTTATTGACTACCAATAATGAACATTATTCTTAATTTTAGGATAGTAAAAATTAGTTTATTATTATCATATTCATTGTAAAGTCACGTCAGTTAATCACTTTCAAAGAGGAATTTTGGTTTTTAACATAAAAAAATATTGTTTGGACATACGATGGTGTTTTATTTGGTTAGACACAAATGTTAGAAGAAACCTAACACGCGAGTAACCGCGTGACTATCTTACTCGCGAGTGCTCCTGGGTTAAGACTATTATTAATTTTTTGAAGCCCTGGATGGTATTGAACTATTAATTTTGGATCACTGTTTTCAAATTTAGAATGTAGTGTTTTTGTCTTTAGATTAAGTTTGTCTTTGAGTAATTTTCTTGGAAAAACCACTTCCTGCATTCATTATTGTATCATCAATGCATTTTTCCAGGTCAGTTGTGTTACTACGTGATTTTTGAGCTCTGAAAGCTAAACTTTTCGGTATATTCCTCTTGATATGCACTGGATGACAGCTGTCGTTGTTTAAATATTCCATATTATTTGTTTGTTTTACGTTTATTTTGCTTTTTAATGTCCATTTTCAATAAATACTTCTGTATCCAAAAATTTGACTGATGTGAATTTGAATTTGCTAAAACTGTTTAAATGTGCTAAAAAGTTTATTAAATTATTATTATAAATAATATTTGTGTTGCTCATCCTTCCATGTGGTAACAATCTGAGCGAGTGGTACTCACGTCCTGAGCAGCAGAACAGCCTGATGGGAGGTGAGGTGGAGTAGCGGAAAACAGCAGGAGCAGGACACACCAGCTCTTCTACTCCTAGATGATTCTCTTCTGCAACAGGCAGGCAGGGGCTGAATTCTTTCGTTCTGAACGTTGAGATAAATCATACACAAAAGTTGTTCTATACATTATTAACCCTTTGAACGCGATATAAATTTAGTATTTTTTTAGATTACACTTATTTAAGGTGAAAAAATAAAAATGAAAATTCCTTAAAGCTATTTTTTTTATTCATTCCTAATGACTAATAGTCATATAACAAAAATAAATTTTACAAAAATGTAATACTTGCATTAAAATAATCACATTTTTTCATAAAATGGAATATTTCAATCAAAATCAAATTCAGGTTACAGAGTAATCAAATACATGTGATGAAAACTATGTACAAGGATAAAAAAAACAAATAAAGTGTAATATGCTGATCTTGATTAGTTTTATAAGTTCTGATAATAATAGATTTAGGCAGTTGTATGGTAAACTTCAAAACAAAAATCGGGATGAAGCCATGGGGTCTCGAGACATGACTTGCAGCCATAATTACACAACAGAAAAGAAACAATAAAAACTTTATTATAACACCTAAAACATGGTAACAATAACTTTTTACAACTGTTTGTATAAGGAATGACAACGCAAGAACACTTCCCAAAGGCACGATGCATGCTCCACTGATAGTCGGTAATGGCAGATAGTATCGTCATCGGCGTACAGACGGGAGTGGGAGAACAGCTGCCAGCAACAAAACAATTTATTGTTTACCTACTGCGGCCAGCTGACAGCTGCAACTGGATTATTTGGTCAAGCCAGTACATTACTTAGTATTGTGGCTTATATATTGAGCTTATAAACTTCAAAAACAGTAATAAAATATATTTTTATCGATCAGCAGATTATTTCGTCTTTGGCGTTATAAGACCAAAATACATTGCGGATTATTCCGTCTACGGCGTGTTAAGGGTTAAATTACACTACTATAGTACACTCTGTGAACACACATCAGTCTGTATATGGCACTTGCCACACTGTAGAAGTTGTAAATACTACGTAGCATTTAAGCTATTGATACAATTACATTATTTAACCCTTTTAACACTACGTCCGATCGATCAGCTGTTTCAGAAAAATTACTTTTGACTTTATTTACAAGCTTTTAAAGTTTGTTTCGACTGGTTTGGTTTTGTTTTGAAGTAAATAATGACTATCTTTATCACTTCTAAAGTTGGTATCACTGATGGCCTTTGAAACAACGATTCATTTTTAGTTATTTTTTACTCCTTTCACACTTATTATAATAATCTTTCAGAAAGGTTCTGTAATTTCATCACGATTAAAAGATGTAACCACTGTATCTATCAAAGATATTCCCGATAAATAAAAAACACTTTTTATAATGATTTTTTCATATTCATTACCAAATACATTATATAGACCTCCATAAAGTACTTTAAATTTACTTTAATCGTTACCCAATCTAAAAAGTTAAAAATATAAAAGAAATAATTTATTTACGTCAAAACTAAGGGCAGTACAGAGCGAAACGTAAAGCATTGTAAAAGTGTATAAATAAACCTACTTGGTTTGGGTAGAACCGGCCTCTCGTGCGTTGGTGATTACAGATCGCGCAGTAGCCTTGGGCACTGGCATCCAAAGGGTTAATGTAGTGTAAACAAAGGATAAAGAGTCTCTTGGAGATGTTTTGTATTTTATATGTAACATTTTACTCGTTAGCTTACAGTTACAGGTGTACCACCTGTTTGAATGGATTATACAAAGGATGGTAATGGCTGTTAAAGAGGTGCGCAGAAGTAAGAACAGCTAAGGTACAAGTGCGGCCAAAGCAACTATGACACTACTATCAGTCGTTATATATTCCTAGAGCTTTATCAGTGTGTGTGAAAACATTTACGTTCTACTACGATTCTGCTATGGTTAATCTAAAAGTAATCATATGATTTGCATCCCCACTATAACTTTTTAGAACGGTGTTTGATATTTATTGAGGAGAGAATGTTTACTAAACAAGGATATTGTGCCTTGCTCTCCACCTCCCTAGGTAACTGTAATCTAACTTGTAACTCTAACTGATGAGGTACGAGCTTTTTAGCTCTGAGACCGAAACAGATGGTACTTCTTGGTGTTGCTCAAGGCAACACACATTTACATTGGATGAAACGATCCGCCACTAGGGCGTTCTTACCTGATGTAAACCCCAAATTCATAGCACTTTGCTTCTTTCCACAAACCTTCAAAATTTAGAATTTTAAATATAGAAGTGAAGTGTTGAATACTTGCACCTAACTAGTGTAACACTCAAAATTTGTATTGGTATAAGGTGTTGCGGTAGGGTGTGTAGTTCTTAAATCCTCGGTGATATGAGGTCGTCTTCTCAATCAGACGTTCAAGATCGTTTGTACCATCAAACAGTTGCACGTTTAGGCTCTATTTCACAATTCGTGTCAGCATCTGCTTATCCGGCGATCGTGTGGGTTCCCATAGCCAAGATGGCTTTTACTGGTTGATAGCTGCGATTAAAATCAGCGTGCCCCACGTCTTTAACCCGGTTGCGCGTAATAGTGATGGGGAATTATTGACGCCATTACAGGTTATCATTTTATAAGGTTGAAAGGGACAAACCCTTTGCCAATTGTTTTAATTACATTTAGAATTCAAAACCAAAACATCAACCTCTCCGAGTATTGATGTCGGCGCACGTTACGTTTCGTGTGTGTCCGAATCCGTTCCGGCGTGGCTTGCATGTTCTAAATTGATTGAGCCTGCGTCAATAAATTACAACCATTCCGTCTTTCAGGATGGAGGTGTGCTTCTGTTGTTTCGACTTTGTTTAGTCTCTTCAGTCGTAGATAGGTCCGAAGACCACTACAAGACAACATTATAGTGAAAAGAAGTGATGTCATGTCATTGATGATAATCACAATTCACTGGGCGGTACGAGCGTTCGACTCGCTTTTACATACTCCTTCTTTCTGGAGTGCCCTTTTTCAAAATTTAATGAGACTGAACTTAAACCTCAAATGTATATAAATTTAAACTTGATTTTCTGATAAGTAGCTGAGGAGTTGCAGATTCCAGCAACTCTGCTACACAAGGTAACAGATTACAGTTACCTAGGGAGGTGGAGAGCAAGGCACAATATCCTTGTTTAGTAAACATTCTCTCCTCAATAAATATCAAACACCGTTCTAAATACAGACTCGGGTGTGCCCCCGTGAACTCAGAAATCAGTTTGTTCCAAAATTTCAAAATTACAAGTTTGACCGAATTAAGTTTCAATTGATTTTAATTCGTTTTCGAAATTTTATACTTCAGAATCTCTTCATCTGAAGTTAACCTTTAATTATTAAATCTGTCGTGTACTAAAGTGTACACCTGATGAGGTACGAGCTTTTTAGCTCTGAGACCGAAACAGATGGTACTTCTTGGTGTTGCTCAAGGCAACACACATTTACATTGGATGAAACGATCCGCCACTAGGGCGTTCTTACCTGATGTAAACCCCAAATTCATAGCACTTTGCTTCTTTCCACAAACCTTCAAAATTTAGAATTTTAAATATAGAAGTGAAGTGTTGAATACTTGCACCTAACTAGTGTAACACTCAAAATTTGTATTGGTATAAGGTGTTGCGGTAGGGTGTGTAGTTCTTAAATCCTCGGTGATATGAGGTCGTCTTCTCAATCAGACGTTCAAGATCGTTTGTACCATCAAACAGTTGCACGTTTAGGCTCTATTTCACAATTCGTGTCAGCATCTGCTTATCCGGCGATCGTGTGGGTTCCCATAGCCAAGATGGCTTTTACTGGTTGATAGCTGCGATTAAAATCAGCGTGCCCCACGTCTTTAACCCGGTTGCGCGTAATAGTGATGGGGAATTATTGACGCCATTACAGGTTATCATTTTATAAGGTTGAAAGGGACAAACCCTTTGCCAATTGTTTTAATTACATTTAGAATTCAAAACCAAAACATCAACCTCTCCGAGTATTGATGTCGGCGCACGTTACGTTTCGTGTGTGTCCGAATCCGTTCCGGCGTGGCTTGCATGTTCTAAATTGATTGAGCCTGCGTCAATAAATTACAACCATTCCGTCTTTCAGGATGGAGGTGTGCTTCTGTTGTTTCGACTTTGTTTAGTCTCTTCAGTCGTAGATAGGTCCGAAGACCACTACAAGACAACATTATAGTGAAAAGAAGTGATGTCATGTCATTGATGATAATCACAATTCACTGGGCGGTACGAGCGTTCGACTCGCTTTTACATACTCCTTCTTTCTGGAGTGCCCTTTTTCAAAATTTAATGAGACTGAACTTAAACCTCAAATGTATATAAATTTAAACTTGATTTTCTGATAAGTAGCTGAGGAGTTGCAGATTCCAGCAACTCTGCTACACAAGGTAACAGATTACAGTTACCTAGGGAGGTGGAGAGCAAGGCACAATATCCTTGTTTAGCCCACTATAACATTATCCAACAAGGATAGTAAAGTAAACCTTATATATAACCAAGGAAGAAAATAACATTAACTAAGAAAACATTATTAATTAAAAGGAATTATATCAAAATAATGTCTAAGTTAAATATTGAATTTGAGTTGTCTGACTTCAGATTAATTTTTAACAACCTTTTTACGTCTCAAAATAAAAATAAATACTAAAAAATTGTTATTTACAAAAGAAAACTTAATGAAAATAATGTAAAAGGATTTGTTACAAAAAATATTTCAGTAAAAACTGATTATGATTTAAAATCAAATGTAAATTATTATTATATTTTTATGAACAGTTTTCTAATGGAGTTTAATAGTTTCTTTTTAAAACCAAGAAAGTGTACATATGTCAAAATTAAGTACTTTTAATTAAGTGATGAATGCCATACAAATTTTCAATTCCAAAATGCAACGGGACCTAAATCTTCTTAAATATATAAAATCGTACAAACATCTTTAGCATATGTGCTAAAGCAATAGCTTAAATGGTACAGCAATTTTTTAAACTTTGGTTCAGGTTTAGGTCTTTCGATTTCTAATATATTTTCAAAAATGCTTGAGATTTAAGTCAAAATTGTAAACAGCTGCAGTGTTGAAACAAAGAGAAGACATTTTATCTATGCATTTTTAAATAGACATTACTAATGTTCATATCCATGCAAAATTTGGTTAATGTACATGTAAGGGTTTAAAATAAATATGTTTTAATAAAAAACACATACGTACAGACAGACAGAATCCAAAAAACTTCAAAATCCAACTACCTTTAAATATAAGTTTAGTATAATTATGAAAACGATCCCCTTGAATGAATATCTGACAAGGATTCTGAAATAACCAGTAGAAAGTTTAACTCAACTTTTTCCTGAATACAGTTCACATATTGTAACATTTAAAAGACACACTCGAATCAATATTACAGTAAAAAAATAATACAAGAAATAGGGAAACCTTAATTTTATGCAAGTAAACACATTTATGACCAGAAAAACCTAATTATAAGATCATATTGAGAGTACATTAAAAAGGAATCCTAGTAAAGTAACTTATCACACTTACCAACATTATACAACCAAAAACATCACTACACTGAATAAAGAGATGAAGAGTATGCTAGTAATGAAGACCACTTGGACAAACAATCACATGAATATTCTGTCAGCGTTTCCTGTCATCATTGTTGCTTTGAAATAATGTTCCATACTCCACGTTTCACTATTAATTTATAATAAGTACGGTATATATTTAGAAAAATTATTGTATTACTTGAAAACACAAGTTTGAAGATGTAATACGATTAAAATGATTTGTTTATTTTAAGATATACGATCCAAGATGTAGAGAACCACTCTCCTCCTATTATAATTTTTTTCAGTTACTAGTTAATAGAAAATCAGCAGGTTACCCTGAAAACTATCTTCTAGGGTCCACTGATTGAAAGAACACTTAAAAGTACATATTTTTTCACATAATTCGGAATTTTCTATTGCACTGCAATCTTTTTCAACCAGTAGAAAGCATTGTAATTGTCTGTTCACTTTGGGTTACAGATAGTGCAATAAAAAATTTCTAATTATGTGTCACATATGTGTAATTTTATGTGTTCTTTCAATTAGTTGATGGTTTTAAAGGTAACCTGCTGATTTTCTATCAATTAGTAACAATCTTTGGCTTTCAATCCAAGGGTAGATTAATTAAAACTTTTAATTTAGTTAAAAATGGAGATTTGAGCTTTATTTCAA